>NC_038247.2:21196918-21496918 GCF_000004515.6 Glycine max | reverse complement strand
TGTAATTAAAAAATAAAATGTCAACGTGTAATTAAAAAAAACTTACGCATTGATACGTGTCATTTTATGATTCACATCTATATACACGCACATACATACATCTTGGTGAAAGGCATTTTATGACATATACGTACATTTTTTAAAAGAATTTTTGGTGCTACATACCCACATACATATGTACACATTTTTTTTGGCATTTTCATGACACATATTTAGATACATATACATTTTTGCAAGGCATTTTCATGATTCACATATATACATTTTGCAAGGTATTTTTTGCTACCTACCCAACACATATACATATTTTGTTTGAAAGGTATTTTTTCTATGCTACCTACTTTCATTTTGAATGGAATTTTTATGATTCACATATATATGCATTTGCAAGGCATTTTCATGATTCCATATATATATATATATATATATGTTGCAAGGTATTTTTTTTGCTACCTACCCAACACAATACATGTTTTGTTTTAAAGGTATTTTTTCTATGCTACCTACTCTCATTTTGAATGGCATTTTCCATGCTATATGTCCACATTTTATTCACATATATTTTGTATTCTTGAAAGGCATTTCCCTACCTAGGTGCAAAGTATCCACCATGACGCAGCCCCAAACCAAGTGCTAGTCTTAAGGAAACCTCACCAACATGTTCTCATTTTTATGCATTTTTTCATTCAAGACCAAAAGCTTGGATTCCTAGGCCTAAGTCCTATTTTGGCTCTTTATTCTAGCTTCTACAAACTGTCCATATACTCAAAATGGCAGTCACATATGTACAAATTCGTTCCACAAGCTAAGTTTCACAAAATCATGCGCAAATGTCATTGAGGCATTTCACCAAACACTTGGTGGGCGCATGTTTAGACATGGGAAAATAAGGAACGGGGGCAATATGGCATGCCCATTCATTTCAGAATACACAATTAGCCTACGGCCATCCCCTACAACCCCCCAATTCAAACAAACAAGCATGAATCCAGCCATGTATAATTTTGCAAAAAATAAGCAAATAAAGCACTAAAACACATCAATGGAAGTGCACTTACTTGTAGGGATGCATAAAAACACAACAAATGGAAGCTAAAACATAAAAATGGTGGCCTAGGGCTTCCAAACTCGTCATTTCCTTGAGCACCTACGTCTTGGAAAGCTTGGGGGAGATTTTGAGGGTGAAGAATGGCTTCACCCCTCCCCATTTAATATTTCTGGTGCAAACATGCTCGCCTAGGCAAGGTCAGCTCGCCCAGGCAAGGTCAGCTCGCCCAGGCAAGCTCAGCTTGCCTAGGCGAGCTAACTCTATGTGTTTATCACTTTGTTAACATCTATGGCCGCAAATAAACTAGGCATATTCAAATAAAATTCAAGAAATAGATAAATAAAAGCATGAATTTTAAAGAAACTGGATTAGAGATACTAGGCTGCCTCCTAGAAGCGCTTCTTTAACGTCTTGAGCCGGACGCAGGATGATGATTTACTGATCATGGGCTTAGCACTTGCTCGTACCTGCCCCTAAGCTTTGGAACAAAGGAAATGGAATTATGCAGTAAATGTGAAACTAATCACAGAATACCCATATTACCTTTCACTCGCCCTTGTTCCAATTTTGGTGTGATATTGATCACTTTTCCAAATGAATCTTCATTTATCCTCCGATCTGCAGGATGACAAGATGCAAATGCATGTATGCTTATGCTTAGGAAGTTTAAGTGAAACAATTAAACAAGTGTCATTATGTTCAATTTTACTTAAACGCTTTACAACACCCCATAGATTGAGAGCATGTACTCTAAAGACATAAAAGATGCAACACAAGAAATTGATATGCAACTCATCAATCCAATGTTTATTAATGTTGTGATCATGGTTTACAAAGGATTGGAAAACTTTGGAGATCCCAATGAACCTTTGGAGAACAATCATGTATTGACTCCTCTAGCTGCCACAAGTACTAAGCATAATATCGTTTGACGATATCGAAATTCACGGGTGAAGGCAACTCTTCATCGTCCATGTTGGCAAGCACCAATGCTCCTCCCGAAAATACTTTCTTCATGACGAATGATCCTTTGTAATTTGGAGCCCATTTTCCCCTATGGTCTTTCTGAGCTTGGGATACTTTCTTCAAGACAAGATCCCCTTCGCTGAACTTGCATAGGTGTACTTTCTTGTCGAAAGCGTTCTTCACCCGACTTTGATATAATTGTCCATGGTGGCCAATCTCTTACCCTCTATAAGATTCAGTTGATCAAAGTGTGCTTGGGCCCATTCTGACTCTTTCAATCCTAACTCGGCCAGAATTCTCAAAGAGGGGACCTCTACTTCAAACGACAACACGACCTTCATCCTGTATACCAAAGAGAACGGAGTTGCCCCAGTTGATGTGAACACTGAGGTTCGATAACCATGTAGCGCGAAAGGGAGCATCTCGTGCCAATCCTTGTACAACACAGTCATTTTCTAAACTATTTTCTTGATGTTCTTATTAGCAGCCTCCACTGCCCCCATTCATCTTGGGTCTGTAAGGCGTGGAATTATGGTGTTGGATCTTGAAATCCTCACACATCTCCTTCATGATTTTGTTGTTCAGATTGGTGGCATTGTCAGTGATAATCTTCCTGGGCAATGTTGGACAAGTGGCCTCAGATATCTTAAGAAGGGGGGGTTGAATTAAGATATCACAACTTATTTCCCCAATTAAAAATTCTAGTTATCTTTCTATTCCGGTTATAAATTCCCTTAATAATGAATTTCTTAAATATTGATTCAAATAGAACAATTTGAATATAAATATAAAACAATAATAAATAAAGGAGTTTAAGGGAAGAGAAAATGCATACTCAGATTTATATTGGTTCGGCCACACCCTTGTGCCTACATCCAGTCCCCAAGCAACCCGCTTGAGAGTTCCACTATCTTGTAAATTCCTTTTACAAGTTCTACACAAGGACAACCCTTCCTTTGTGTTTAGAATTCTTTCACAACAAGAGACCCTCGGTCTCTTAATCCCTTTTCAGAATGAAGAAGAAGAAAAGAAGAAATCTCTCTTGAAAGAGATAGATTTAACAATTTGAGCACTTAAATAATTCCTTATTGAATCACAAGTAATTTGGCCAAGGAATTTTGTAAGAGGATAAAACGATTTTGCTTTATAAGAGGATAAGACCTTTTTGTTTTGAAAAACTCTCTTCAAAATCGTGTCTCAAGTCACATATATATAGGCCTATGATAGCCATTCAAGAACCACATAAAAAGATGTGACTGTTGAGAATGTTTTCTGAAAAACTCCTCTGGTAATCGATTACAATATGTGTGTAATCGATTACACGCTTTAAAATTTGAATTAAAATGTTCAGAAACTACTGGTAATTGATTACCATATATGTGTAATCGATTACACAGTGCAAATTTTGAATTCAAATTTTAATAGCTGTTGTAAATCAGTTTTGGCCACTGGTAATCAATTACATCCTCTGGTAATCGATTACCAGAGAGTAAATTTGTTGAAAAAGACTTTTTAACTTAAAATTCTTGGCCAAACCTTTTGCTACTTCAATTGGAATTCCCTTCCTATTTAATATACCCTTTCTAAGACTCTATAGACTGTCTTGATCATCCATCTTGAATATCTTTAATTGCTTTGTCTTGAGTAAATCTTTGAGAAGCATATGATTCATGTAATCCTTTGGCATCATCAAAACATTCAGCTTGATCCTTTGTCTACAGGCAACCCATACCGGCAAATTATCTCTTTCTTGATGAACCTGACCACCACACTCCTTGTAACACTGGCGTATGAAGCAGCTTCAACCCATTTGGTGAAGTAGTCAATCGCAACCAAAATAAAGCGATGTTCGTTCGAAGCCTTGGGCTCAATAGCCCCAATCACATCTATTCCCCACATGGAGAATGGCCAAGGCACCGCCAAGACATTCAAAGGCGCGGGCAGAGCATTGACATTATCCGCGAATGCTTGGCATTTGTGGCATTTTATTACATGGATACAACAATCATTTTCCATGGTGAGCCAATAATACCTTGCCCTCAAGATCTTTCGGGCCATAGCATGCCCTCTGGTGTGTGTTCTAAAGGAACCCTCGTGAACTTCCACCAGCATCTGCTCAGCCTCCCAGGCATCCATACATCGGAGCAAAACCATGCCATGGTTCCTCTTGTACAAAATGCTTCCACTCAGGATGAAACCAGTAGCTAACCTTCTCAATGTTTTCTTGTCATTGTCGGAAGCCCCCTATGGGTACTCTTTGTCATCGATGTATCGCTTGATGTCGAAGTACCAAGGTTTATCATCTTCCTCTTCTTCTATTATGCAGTAATGTGCGGGCTTACCGCGACATCTGAAATCGATGTACGGCAAGTCCCCATGCGGGGTCAGCTGAAAAATGGATGCCAGAGTGACAAGCGCATCGGCCATTTGATTCTCCTCCCTAGGAATATGGTGGAAGGATATGTCATCGAAGAACTCTGTCAGCTTCTTGATGTAGGCTTGGTAGGGTATCAACTTATGATCCCTAGTCTCCCATTCTCCTCTCAACTGGTGAATCACCAAGGCTGAGTCTCCGTACACTTTGACCAGCTTGACCTTGAAGTTGATTGCTGCTTGGATCCCAAGGGCACATGCCTCATACCCAACCATGTTATTCGTGCAGTCAAAGTCCAACCTAGCCGTGAAGGGTATGCATTGATCGTTGAGGGTAAGCAACACCGACCCTACTGATGCAATTCTACCTTGTAAGGGCATTGGATAGAAGACTCTAAGTAAATTGGGCCAGAGATCCAAGGGAAGGCCCTAGGGTTCTCATGAGCCTTAGGGTAGATTTCGAGCCCATGGGCTAAGTATGAGCCCACTTATCTTTGTAAATATTAGAATAGGTTTTTCCTTCTTTTAGGCCTTGTATTTTGGCCATTCTTGTATTATAGGGTTTAAGCCTTGTATTTCAGGGCATTTTGGGTAGTCTTTGTAGTAGGAACTTTTTTTTTATTTTCATGTATTTTTGGCATGGGGGTGAGCTTAGCTATTAGAGAGGTATGTGTAGCTAAGCTCAAGCTCCTCTAGGAATCTTATCAAGGAAGCTTGTCAAGGAAGCTTCTCAAGGAGGTGAGCTTAGTTATTAGAGGGGTGTGTGTAGCTAAGCTCTAGCTTCTCTAAGAATCTTCTCAAAAAAGCTTCTCAAGGAAGTTTCTCAAGGAAGTGAGCTTAGTTATTAAAGGGGTGTGTGTAGCTAAGCTCTAGCTTCTCAAGGAAGTTTTCTCAAAGAAGCTTCTCAAGGAAGTTTTCTAAGAAAGATTCTCAAGGAAGCTACCTAGTCTATAAATAGAAGCATGTGTAACACTTGTTGTAACTTTGATGAATGAGAGTCTTGTGAGACACAACTCAAAGTTCAACTTCTCTCCCTTTTTCTTCCTTCAATTTCGTGCTCCCCCCTCTCTCTTTCTCTCCCTCTTTCTTTTCCTCCATTGAAACATCCTCTCCAAGCTTCTTATCCAAGGCTCATCTTGGTGGTGAAGCTCCTTCTTCCATGGCTTATTCCCAAGTGGATGGCGCCTCCTCTCACCTCTTCTCATTTGTCTTCTGCTGCATCTCCATGGTGGAAAATCACCATTACAGGACCTCATTGAAGCTCAAAGATCCAACCTCCATAGAAGCCCCACAAGCAAGCTTCCATCAAGTGGTAATCAGAGCACAAGAGCTTCAAGTAGGTGCTTCTTAAACCTCCATTAATTTTTTTGCTTTACCTTCTCTTCCATTGTTGTTTCTTCATTTTTATCCATGTATCTCCTCACATGTCTTGTGCTAAATGTTGTTAACATGATTCTTTAGAGTTTCCACCGATTAAACTTGCTATAGAAGCTAGATTTGATTTTCTATGGTTCAAATTTCTTGTTCTTGTTCTTGAACCATGAATTATATTGAGTTTAGGTTCCTTTGAGTTTTGTCTTGTTATTTTTTGTGGCTGAAACCTAAACCATAAAATTCTTACAAAAATATTAAAGTAGAAGAAAACATCAAAAATCTAGAGTGACTTGTTCACCTATTGTAGTTTTGTCATAGAAGTCATGTCTAGTCATGAAACTTGTCACATAAGATTTCTTATGTTGTGCTGAATTTTATTTTCTTGTTTCGTTGTCTAACTCATTTGTTCATGAGTGTATGAAATTATTTTAGCCTATTATTTGATTTGAGTCAAATCTTGCATGTTAATTAGTTCTTAACATGTTCATGCAAAATTCTTAGAGTCTTTGATTGTGAACCTTTTGTTGAACTTTTAGGTTTCCTTATGATTGTGTCTATTGTGAATTTGAGTTTTGGTGATTGAATTGCTGGCAGAAATTTTGATTCTAAGTGAATATTGAACTCCTAAAACTGTGGTAAACAAGATTAGTGAGTTCAACATACATAGTAAGGTTGAAAGTAAGCCCAAGGCAATCAATATACCATGCTTAAAAAAAATCGCTGGTGCTGGCAGCTTGGACATACAAACTTGTAAAAATTACTGAGAATTTGTTACTTCGAATTTTGAGCTGAAATTTTTACTGAATTTTCTAGACATTTGGAAAAAAGTTATACAAAAAAGAACCAAGTGATTTGGATAAAAGGAAAAAAATACTAAAAATCACACAAGTTGACAGAAAAATCAGTATCCAGGAAAAAAAAAAGTGAAAGGGAAGTGTGCTTGTTGTTTTGGCTCAAAATTTATTCTATAATTGGTGCCTATTTTATGCCAATCTTAGTTCCTAAATTTCAATTGAAAATTACTGTGAAAACAAGTGCCAAAGCTAGAGGTTTTTTGAGTCTTTTTTTTATAGTTTTTTTTACTCTACTCTAGAGCCATTCTAAGTTTCTCTTTGAGTCCTAGCTTGCTTCTATGTCCTTTTCATTGCTTTAATTGTTGAATAATCCTTGAAAAATTGTCTTGTTAAAACTACATTGGTTTAGCTTTCATTTCATTTTTTTGGTCTTTGGTTATTGCTTGTCTCTTTGTTTCCTTGTTTGTGAGTTGCCATATAGGGAATTGGAAAGGAGGATTGGTGCCATCCCTTGAAGAATTTGAGTCAAGAAGCAAGGGGCCAACCACCTTAAGAGCTATTGGACTAAGAAGCATTCCAAATCGAGTGAATCACCAAAGAGAGAACAACCACCAAAATTGAGGACCATTTTGTAATTTTCAATTTACTTACCTTCATTGCTTTAAAGTTTTGTAACAAAAAGGCCTTTCATGGGAAGTGTGTTGGGAGCCTCCAATAGGTTATTAAACTTCCATTTGTGTGTAATAATTTTAGGCAATTATTCCTTAGGATAGTGAGTGTTTTGTTGGGAACCTTGAATGTGGTCATCCAAACACTCTTAGGATTCACCTAGTTTACATTTCTTGCTTACTTTCATAGCTTATTTCCTTTACCTTCCATTGTCAAACCGCCTAGATAGCTTGTCTTTTACTAATTAGTTTTTTACCTTATCTTTCACACCTCTTTTAGTGTTTATTTTGGCTAGTTTCAACCATAGTTTCTTTTACCTTTTTGTTTTCAAACCTCCAACAAGAAAGAACCACAACTTAGGAACCAACATGAGTCATCATTCATCTAGTGTTAATGGCGAGGGTACTAGTCATAAAGACCCTTTATCTAGAATCTTAGATGAGTTGAGTTCCCTCAAGTTATAGAAATAAAAACAAGAGAGAAAAGAAAAAGGAAAAAAAAGAGTGGAAGAAATAAGTCAAGATGAAAGAAAGAAAATAAGAGAGGAAGAAAGAAGAAAAATAATGAAAGAAATGAAAAGAGAAAAACATGCCTCCTATAGTAGTCATAACTCTTGCAAGAGCCTAAGTGAAGAAATTCGTGACTATTTCGAAGGAAGGCATAGGTAACATCTTAGACCTCACTCCAATAGAAGAGAAAAGGAAAGAAAGCCTCAAGAGGCTAACATTAACCTCCCATACTTCCATGGGAAGGACAATGTAAAGGCTAACTTAGATTGGGAAATAAGGGTAGAGCAACAACTTAAAAAGAAGTCTACTTCAAAATCTTATGGCTCTCACTCTTATCCAAAGAAAGACCAAGGTCAAGGCATCTTAGGGGTGACACCTTCTAAGCCCAAAGATGATAAGGGGAAGACAATAGAAAAGCAAGCCCCTAAGGCTAGTATGCAAGAGAAAAATAGCTCTATAAAGTGCTTTAAATGTCTTGGAAGAGGACACATTACTTCTCAATGCCCCACCACAAAAACCATGATTATGAGGGGCCAAGACATTTATAGTAGTCAAGATGAGGCTACTACTTCACCTTCCTATAGTGAAAGTGAAGAAGCAAAAGGGGAAGAATCTAGTGAAGAAATCTACCCCCAAGAAGAAGGACAACCATTAGTGGTTAAAGAGAAGTGTAAGGAGGTAAGTGTCTCCTCCTAGAGGTTAGCTAAGAAGGAAACTCATTTTACAATAAATACAAACATTAAAGAAACTTTCCCTCTTAGACAACCTCCACATTTTCTCTTTTGTAAAATGACACTTGCTAGCATTGCCACAACTCTTGGGCTTGAGGTTATTCCTCAAGTAAAGAAGTTATTGGATGAGGGTTTAGTTCGTTGGTGCCCAAAATGGGTATTATTAGGCACCAAATTCCTAAAATAAGTGATATGATGAATGTGTTGAGTGTTGCAACCCTCTTTTGTAAAATCACTCATGCACCCAACATCGTTATAATTCGTGTATATAGGGACTCATTAGGTAGGTTTGTTCTTATTTTTGGTTTTAATACAAACCTAGGTGCTCATATGGGATATCTTAGGTTTGTCGTACTTTTTTGTAGGAATAATCAACACCACAATACCGAAAAAGGTACATTTTCTTGCATTACTTTTCTTATTTTTTAAAATAGTGATCAAGGGGTTCCCACGGACCCTAAGAGAATAAAGGTCATTCCTGAGTGGCCCACTCCACCAAGTATAAGAAAAATTTGGGGTTTCCATGACTTAACAAACTTTTACAAAAGATTTGTCCCATATTTTTCTATACTTGTAGCACCACTCATTGACTTGGTGAGGAACTATGTTCCTTCATGGGAAGATGCCCAGGAAATGGGTTTTCAGACCTCACCTTACTTCAACATACCAAACACCACTAATACATATGTTTTTGTTCTTTTTACAGGTGTTGAGGGAAAGAGTCTAGAGTATGAAGACCTCGGGATTTGAGGTCAAATCCTTTCCAAGGTGGAGGGAATGATGCAATCCTACCTCGTAAGGGCATTAGATAGAAGACTCCAAGTAAATTGGGCCAGAGATCCAAGGGAAGGCCGTAGGATTCTCATGAGCCCACTTATCTTTGTTAATATTAGAATAGGTTTTTCCTTCTTTTGGGCCTTGTATTTTGGCCATTCTTGTAGTATAGGGTTTTAGCCTTGTATTTCAGGGCATTTTGGGTAGTCTTTGTAGTAGGGACTTTTTTGTATTTTCATGTATTTTTGGCATGGGGGTGAGCTTAGCTATTAGAGATGTGTGTGTAGCTAAGCTCAAGCTTCTCTAGGAATCTTATCAAGGAAGCTTCTCAAGGAAGTTTCTCAAGGAAGTTTCTCAAGGAAGCTTCTCAAGGAGGTGAGCTTAGTTATTAGAGGGGTGTGTGTAGCTAAGCTCTAGCTTCTCTAGGAATCTTCTCAAAAAAGCTTCTCAAGGAAGTTTCTCAAGGAAGTGAGCTTAGTTATTAAAGGGGTAAGGAAGTTTTCTAAGAAAGATTCTCAAGGAAGCTACCTAGTCTATAAATAGAAGCATGTGTAACACTTGTTGTAACTTTGATGAATGAGAGTCTTGTGAGACACAACTCAAAGTTCAACTTCTCTCCCTTTTTCTTCCTTCAATTTCGTGCTCCCCCCTCTCTCTTTCTCTCCCTCTTTCTTTTCCTCCATTGAAGCATCCTCTCTAAGCTTCTTATCCAAGGCTCATCTTGGTGGTGAAGCTCCTTCTTCCATGGCTTATTCCCAAGTGAATGGCGCCTCCTCTCACCTCTTCTCATTTGTCTTCCGCTGCATCTCCATGGTGGAAAATCACCATTAAAGGACCTCATTGAAGCTCAAAGATCCAACCTCCATAGAAGCCCCACAAGCAAGCTTCCATCACCTACTCCATGGCCTAGTGTGTTGGACGCGCTGTCGAACCACACTATCCATTTGTCCTTATCTTCATCTTCCACCTCCTCCCCCATCAAGGTCATGATGTCCTCGTTCGAAACTCCGAATGCATAGGTTGGTAATCATTGATGGGCTGCTGAGCTAGGTAATCTGCCAAGGCGCTTCCCTTTATCGCCTTTTGAGTGACATAAACAATGTCGAACTCTGACAGTAGAACCTACCACCGAGCAATCCGTCCGATGAAAGAGGGCTTTTCAAAAATATACTTGACTGGGTCCATCTTGGATGCCAGCCAAGTGGTGTACCACAACATGTATTGGCTTAGGCGGTGGGCTGCCCATACCAAGGTGCAACATGTTCTTTCAAGCAAAGAGTAGTTCATTTCACATGCTGTGAACTTCTTGCTTATGTAATAGACGACCCGCTCCTTCTTCCCAGACTCGTCATACTGCCCCAGCATACATCCCATCGGCTCATCCAACACAGTCATGTATAGAATGAGGGATCTTCTAGGCACTGGTGGCACAAGCACAAGAGGATTCATAAGGCATCGTTTGATCCTTCCGAACGCCACTTAGCAGTCGTCGTTCCATTGGACGAACTGATTCTTGCGCAAAAGCTTGAAAAGAGGCTTACAGGTAGCAGTTAGCTGTGATATGAACCTTGCTATATAATTCAGGCGTCCCAAGAAACCTCAGACTTGTTTCTCGGTGCGTGGCTCAGGCATTTCAAGGATGGCCTTCACCTTGTCGGGGTCCACCTCTATCCCTTTCTGGCTTATGATAAAGCTGAGCAATTTTCTCGACTTGACCCCAAAAGTACACTTGGCGGGATTCAATCTCAGTCGGTACTTACGTTGCCTTTTGAACAACTTATGCAAGTTGACGAGATGTTTTTCCTCGGTTTTAGACTTGGCAATCATGTCATCCACGTAGACTTCAATTTCTTTGTGCATCATGTCATGGAATAATGCTACCATAGCCCGTTGGTAGGTTGCCCTTGCATTCTTGAGCCCAAAGGACATCACCTTGTAGCTAAACGTTCCCCACAGGGTGACGAACGACGTCTTTTCCATGTCCTCCGACGTCATCTTTATTTGGTTGTAGCCCGAGAACCCATCCATGAAAGAAAACAAAGCAAAATTGGTTGTGTTATCTACAAGGACATCGATGTGAGGTAAAGGAAAGTTATCCTTCAGACTGGCTCGGTTTAGATCCGATAGTCCACGTACATTCGTACCTTCCCATCTTTCTTAGGGACTGGCACAATGTTGGCAACCCATTCTGGGTATCGAGCGACTGCCAAGAAGCCGCCGTCAAATTGCTTTTTCACCTCTTCTTTTATCTTTAAGGACATCTCGGGTTTCATCCTTAGTTTTTGTTTCATCGGGGAACAACCGGGATTCAAAGGCAACCTATTCTGCACAATGTCGAGGTTCAAGCCGGGAATATTTTGGCATGACCAAGCGAAGATGTCTTGGTAGTCTCATAGTAGAGCCACCAATTTATCTCGGATAGGTGTGGTTATGCCCATGCAAACCTTTACCTCTTTCTTTTCCTCACAAACACCTAAGTTTACGATTTTCGTCTCTTCTTGGTGTGGCTTCATTTCTCGGTCTTCTTGTTCGACCATTCTTTTTAGCTCTGGGTGAAGCTCCTAATCTTCATCTTCTACATCCCCAGTTTGGTTTACTAGATGCTCAAAATCGACGTCTAGGTCCTCAGTATTAATACCTTCACAGGACTCGTCATCAGATTTGTACCGTTTAATCGCAACAAAAATAAACTTGTAGACGAATGAGAATGGGTGAAAGTGCAAGAACAAATGAAGAAAAGCTGCATTTATATATATTTGATAGCAAAAGACAAGCCCAAACAGGGAGAAACCCTAAAGCCTAGGCCTAGCTATAGGGTTTGGACTAACAAATTACATTATGTTTGTCATGGAAATTTTGGGTTGTTTGATAACTCACCAATTTCCCAACTCGAACTTAGGAGGGCATGGCTGCACCCAGTTTGATTGCTCTAAAGGGAATTCATCATGGATCATGGTGACCCGCCCTTCACATGTCCAGCTTGCGCTGACAAAACTCTCGTTGATATGACATAAGGGAGTCCCTTTCACTTGCGGTCCTTGTTGCTGGCCCATGCTTCAACCCCTCATTTCTAGGGCATTTCTCCTTACGTTGACCCGTGTAGGCTTATATCCTATCCCGAACCTTCCGCGGTTCTCTTTGAACTCCACCGAGCTCGCTACGCCATCGCCATTCCGACCCAAACCCATTCTGGGCTCGTACCCATGCCCTAACATCACACGGGCTACCATCAATGGGGCACCAAATGCGCGGGGTTGCACTGGGGGAGACTCAACATAAGCGTTGATCACCACCTCCAATGCTTGAAAGGATGTCTCCAAGGATTCCTCTACGACTTCCATATATGGTGTAGAAGAAGGACAACTTACAAGAATGTCTTCCTCTCCGGAGACTATGATTAACTGCCCTTTCACCACAAATTTCAACCTTTGGTGGAGCATTGAAGGGACTACCCCGACTGAGTGAATCCAAGGTCGGCCAAAAAGGCAGCTATAGGCCAGGTTGATATCCATCACTTGGAAAGTGATCTGATAGATGTGAGGTCCAATCTGAATTAGGAGATCAATCTCCCTTCTTACGTCTCGGCGGCTACTGTCAAAAGCTCGCACCACCATGGAGCTCAGCCTTAGGTGTGACGCGTTGAGAGGTAGTTTGTCCAATGTGCTTTTGGGCATGACATTCAGTGACGAGCCGTTGTCGATAAGAACCTTGGCCACGATGTGGTCTAAACACTTGACGGGCACATGTAAGGCCCTATTATGTCCTCGGCCCTCGATGGGTATCTCTTCATCAGTGAAGGTAAGGTAATTGTTGGCGATAATATTGTTGATGATGCCCCTGAAGCCCTCCATGGATATGTCTTGAGCGACGTGGGCTTCATTCAAGATCTTGACCAGAAGAGCCCGACGAGGCTCTGAGTTCATGAGTAGTTCCATCAGGGAGACCCTAGCTGGGTCTTATTGAGTTGCTCAATCACTTTGAACTCACTTTGCTAGATGATCCGAAGGAACTCATTTTCCTTTTTGTTGGATATCTTCTTTCTGCCGAAGTCTTCCTCTCCTTTAGCAAATCTCCTAGCCGGGATCTCCTCATCGAGAATCAGGCTTGCTTTATCGTTTTCTTTCGTGCCCACCTTCGCCTTTCCCTTCGTGTCCTTGAGCCATACCAACGAGTCTGGTGCTACGAAGATTCGCCCGCTACAGGTCACATGGCTTATGCCAGAGATGTTAGTAACTTTGGCAGAGGATAGGTCATCTTCAGCGAATTCATCCTTCCTTCCGTCGGGTTTTTGAGGGGCGTACTTCCATGGGACTTCCTTGTCACTCTTGTAAGGGAAAAGGACAGGCTTCTTACCCGAGGTAGGCTGGAAGCCCTAGGGCTTTTGGGTGGCAGCATCTCTAGTGAAATGGATCACCAATGGTTTTGGCCTGCTCGGGCTTTTGTCAGCCGATTGCATGCACACATGTTGCTCCCCCTTGCTTGTGTCACCAATTTCAAACTAGCCTTGGTCCATTATCCCTTGTAGCAAGTCCTCTGCCACAGGGCATACCTCTACATCATGTGCTGCCCCCGAGTGTATTAAGCAGGTGTCCTCCTCGCCCCTATCGAAGCAAATAATGCTCGCCTCGTGCAGCACCTTCAATATAAACCTCCTAGAGGTTATCACATTTTCAATTGCTTTGGCCTCTGAAGTCTGCACTCCTCTACCGCATTAACCGTTGCCCCCCCCCATGGCTAACAAGAGGGTTTGTCTTTACGTTTGGATCGTCCTCTTGGAACGTCAGCCAACCTGCATTGATCAAACTTTGGACCTTATGTTTGAAGGCTATACATTGTTCTATCGAGTGTCCCAGGATAACCCCGTGATAAGCGCAGGTTGCATTGGGGTTGTACCATCAAGGAAAAGGAGACTAGAAAATCTTCCTGGGGGATACCACCACCATTTGGTTGGCGATCAAAGAGGGTAGCAAGTCTATGTACGACATCGGGATGGGAGAAAATTTGACAGGTTTCTTTACCGGAAAATTCCTTCCCAGATTGGCACTTGTGCTCGGATTAGAGCTGTCGGTGGGGCGAGGTTGTGTAGGAGTCGAGTTTTGAGTGGGTGCCCTTTGTTGGAAGGGTGCTGGACTGGAGGGGTTTCCGATGCGGGTCGGAAAGCTTGGTTGATGTTAGGCATATTGGTAAGTGTTGTGAGGGGTTTGCTAGGGTTTTGACCAAGTAGGAGCTGAAGTCATGGCGTGGGCATCCCTTTCCTTCTTCTTTGTCCCAGTTGCTTCGAATCTTCTATTGCTCGTACCGGCCGAAGCAACATAATCGAACTTCCCTCTTTTCAGGCCTACTTCAATCCTTTCTCCCGCAAATACTAAATCTGCGAAGCTAGAGGGCATGTAGCCCACCAACTTTTCATAGTAGAACATCAGCAGCGTGTCCACTATCATTGTGATCATCTCTCTTTCTACCATGGGGGGTACCACTTGTGCTGCCAAGTCCCTCCACCATTGAGTGTACCCCTTAAACGACTCATGCTCCCGCTTGCTCATATTCTACAGCTGGGTTTTGTCGGGAGCCATGTCAGTATTGTATTGGTATTTCCTAATGAAGGCAGTAATCAAGTCTTTCCATGAGTGAATGCGAGAAGCTTCCAAATTGGTATACCAGATGACTATCACCTTGGCCAAGCTTTCTTGGAAGAAATGCAACAGCAGTTTCTCGTCCCTAGAGTATGCCCTTATTTTTCAGCAATACATCTTCAGGTATTTTAATGGCAAGTGGCTCCCTTGTATTTATCAAAATCTGGTACCTTGAACTTTGGAAGGATGACAACATCAGGTACCAAACACAATTTTGTCATGTCAACGAAAGGGTAATCACTGAACCCTTCGACATCCCTTAATCTCTCTTCGATGAGATCAAGTTTCTCTCTCTCTTCCACTACCAAAGGCGGCCCCCTACTGAGAAATGCAGCGGTTGCAGAGGGCGGGGTTGAGGAGCTCCCGCGGTATTGGGTTGAGGCATAGCATTAAACGCCGGTCCCTCGGCGGTGAAAGTGGGATATGGGTCGAAGTCCCCTTGAGCACGCTCCCAAGGTTCTTCACGGGCGCCTCCTAAAGGCTGGGGTTGCTGACCCTCAAAGTTAACGGGAACGACATGATTAACGTTCTCGTTAGGCATGTGCATGGTGGGCGACGTATAATTAGCGGGTAAGCCGTAGGGGTAAGCATTCCTATTATACCCCAAGTGTGGACCACCGATACTGCCCAACACCTCTCCTCTTTGTCCCACCATGTTCGGGGCGGGTTGGTTCGCTTGGTTTATGGCAGAGGAATGGGTAGGATCTACCTCAGTGGCGACACTGGCGGCAGCAACTGCAGCCGCATTGCTTTCCATCATTCTCTTCATGCTTAACATGGCTTCCATCATGGAAGCCATTTGATCCTTCAAGGCCACTATATCGGCCTTCATTTGTTCTTGCACCTCTTCTATGTCACCCATGACTCTAGTTTTGGAACGGTTCGATAGGGGTGCCTTAAAGCGTGTTTAGTTATGGTGTTTACTGCCTAAAGAACAAAAAATGCAGTGAGAATGCAACAAAGAACTAAACATGAATGCATGCTAAAGATAAGTTGTCGAAGTATTGGACTCGCGCAGAATTTTGAGCAAAGACATAGGATTGAACCAAACTCATTTTTATTAAGGAACAAAAAGTTCATCTTGTCAAAATTAAAGCAAAAATACAACCGCCTTAGCAACTCCTAATTATGTGGGCCATCAAATCAATCATGTGCTGAAAATAATCGAGGAGCCCATGAACTTCCTCGAGGGCTGAGTACACATCCGCCATCGCTTTATCTTTGGCTAGCAGTCATGGAAGCTCTTGATTCCCATTCAAGGTGAAAGCAAACCTATCCATCCACATCATCTCTTCTCTGTGTAATGAATCAATTACTCTTTCTTTCGCTTCCCTTTCTGCTTGCAGGACCAACACCTTTGCATACTCGTCCTCTAGCCTTTGTTCATGGATTGCCGCTAGACTTAGCTTCTCCTTGTATTGGTCAATAATGGCCCACATGTTTCCTTCTGTCCTACTCAATTGTTCGGACAAACTCCTTTTTGACCTTTGACAAGCCTTCAACTTGTCTTCTAATATCAAGCCTTTGACTCTCGATTGATCTCTCTCGGCTCTTCGAAGCTTGAGCTCGTTGTTGCTACCCCATAACGCCCCTCGGAACTTGTTTTGGCCCCACTCTTCCTTTTGGGCCCTCTTTGTTTCCCATTCCAATGCTTCGACCGTGGCCAAGTTGACGTCTCTCAGCTCGTCGCACTCCTTTCAGAACTTGATGGCCATCGTCTTGAATTTTTCCTTGACCGCTTACGCCCTTTCAAGTTTGGCCTTCAAGGCTTGCACCTCTTCGCTTTCCTTAGGAGTTTTAGCCTCTTCCTCACTTGAAACCATTACCTTCGGGAGCCAATCTAACTCTTGCATTCGAGCCTTCAGCCACTTATAATAGCCGCCGATGATCCCATTGTTGCTTCCCCTAAGCTCCTTATCCTTTCTGTGCACCGCGCTCCATGCCTTTTTTACCCTTTGAAATATCCATGCATTGGGGTCACTGAAACCCCGTGCGATGAAGGGTGTGATACTTTCTTCCGATGACGCTCCTCTCATGGGGTAACCAAGTTGTCTTATGGCAAGGACATGATTATAATTGATACAACCCGTCATTCCCATCAAGGGGACATTTAAGAATCCCTCGCATGAGGAAAAAACTCCGACTCTTCCTTCCTTCCATCGGGGGAACCAATTAACGGATGCCCCTACCATACTAGCCAAGAGTTGTTCCTAAGCTGCCTCCCCTTTCTTGGTGCACACGTGGTGACCTTGCAGGGGACAGATGGGTCTACTTTCATGGCGAAAGAGGTGCGAGACCAGCCACACATAAAGAGCGGGTGTGCAATAGACAATCCTTGTGCCGCTCTTCTCGCATCTTCAGTCAAATGTGTCATAGGCATCGGCCAACACAACAACGACCGAGCTTTCTTTGCTATGGTGGTAAGCAAGGAAGTCGTCGATCACCGCTAGATCTACTAATCCATCCACATTTGGAAAAAGGACGAATCCAAATACCAATAGTGCCAAGACGTCAATGAACAAAGCCTATTCACCTTGATTCGCCAAAGCCTCTGCTTTCCCCTCCAAGTGCTTCCTCAGTATTCCGACCACCCCATTTCTATTTTGTTTTACTTGGTCCAATTCTTGCACCGAGATTTTGACCACCTTGGCTATTCTCGCCATGGAGGGATAGAACCCAGAAAAAAGATATGGCTTTCTTCCTCCTAGCGGACATCCCAAGATTTCTTCAAACTCTTCCATGGTCGATACTAACTGAAAGTCCCCGGACGTAAAACATCTTAGTGGCCGATTGTAATATTGAGTGAGGGACGTAATGGCTTCAACAGAGACTTCTATCATAGCTAGGTCCCAGATTTTTCCATATGTCTTGCGGAAAGCTTGACGTTGGAGTTGATCCATCAATTGCCCCAATTCTTGCAAACTAGCAACCTCTAGGCTTTTAATTTTGATGTGATAGAACCTTTTCTTAAGCAAGGGTGCTTGATTCGATCCCATGTTTTGCTAGAATGAAAAATTTTGTTCGATCAATACTTTGACATCCTATCCTAGAGGAAATATGATGAATGTATGAAGGAATGCTTATGTTGTGCATGAAACAAATGCATTTACAGACACGAGATCTCGGAAGATCACCTCTTCTTACCCACAAAGCATTGAGCATCATGGTTCATTTACAGTCATTACCATAGTGCCCCATGTATGCATTTAAGAAGGTGATGTGGACCTTCTGAATTCCCGTGAAAAAATGACGAGACAAATGCAACGCATGAGTGACGATGCAATACAGATATACATGAGTGAGAGCACGTGGTTGATAGCATAAAACAAAAAACATACTAGATGGACAAGCATGAAAAGAAACATACTAGACAAGCAAGCATGGTAACTCCATCAAATAATGACATAGTAGAGATGCACACAAACATGACATTGCAAAGATATGCATGGCAATATCAAGGAAACAACACGTAGCGTGTTTGCTCTGTGCCCCTATTTAAGGGACCTATAAGGGAAAGAGCTAACTAGGCTTTTAGTGATAACCCCCAAGGTAGTCATCTAGCTTTCAAAGGTTTCTAGAGATATCATCCCCTTTGATATCAAACATTGTGGCGGTAAGGACTACCAGCGACAACATATCATTAAAGAGAAAAACTCTAGATGAGGTTTCACTGTCATCAAGCAAGTCGGAGACTTAGCATGACCATAGATTCACCTCCACTTCCTATGTTCCCATGGACCCGGGTATAGGGCCCTTAACAACTCACAATGTGTGCAAAAAGTGTAGGTGTCGTGGGTGCATCAAATGAATAAATATTTATAAATGCATATATTAAATAAACAATTACACTAAAAAGCATCAAAGAGTTATATGCATACAAGAACATAAGAGAAATAAAGGGAAACAAACAAAAGAGTGAGTCATGATAAAGAATGCACATGGATTAAAATGGTCTAACTCTCTAAAAACAATCCCCAGTGGAGTCGCCAACTGTCGCAACCTACCCTTCGGCGGGAGGGCGACGCGAGGCTCACGGGTGCGTCTTCCAAGGAAGGAAAACGCGCGAAGTTGCCACCAACATTTATTTGAGGAAAACGTTAGAAAAAACCAAAAGCAAGTCTACGAATTTTTAAGAATAAAAGGTTTGGGAGTTGTTTACGCACGGGGAAGGTATTAGCACCCCACGCGTGCGTCACAAAGGACAACAGCCTTTAATCAAATGTGCAAAATCATAACTTTAAATGTATTTTATCTTCCCTTTTTTACGCTTTTTTAATCTTTTTTTGGGTCTACAGGAGCGGGGCTCTTGCTCCTACTTATCCTCAATTGGGATGAGGAACTCAGACCTACGTAGTTCTTTGAAAAAGCAAGAAAGTTATGCGGAGTGTTGATTTTAGACTTCTAAGCGATTCGTTTTAACTGATAAAAGTAAAAAGACTGTTTAAGGCGTTGGACCTTCGAACGGATTCAAGCGATTTTTCTTGTGGACCAAAGCTTGATTATGAATTGATTTTAGCTTTGGTTTCACTTGGTTATTTTGCAACTCCTTAAAAGAGAACATTCAGGGTAAATGACCGGTTGAAACTTATCTTTTTGATGATTAACCGAGGTTATAGCACAAACGATCGTTTGAATTTTATTTTAACGGTGATTAAATGAGATTACAACACAAACGATCTGTTGAAATTCATTTTAACATTGATTAAGTGAGATTACGACACAAACGATAGATTAAAATTCATTTTAACATTGATTAAGTGAGATGACGACTTAAACGATCAGTCGAAACTCGCTTAAAACAAAGAAAAAGATCACCGATGGTAGAAGAATGAAGATGAAGACATGCAAAGCAAGGATGGACCCCTAAGGGTGCATAGAATGAATTCAAAGCTTCAAAATAGGAAACTAACCGGTCAAAGATTGAAGAACAATGAAGAACGATGAAGAACGGTCATGGAATTGATCACGGAAACATTACGGAAGCGCCTCGGCCTTGATTTTTCTTCTTTCTCCTGCTTCTTCTCGCTAATTTCAGTGAAAACCTCTTACAAAGGATGTTGAACCCCTTCCCCTCAGCCCCTCACACCTATATATAGGAAAATGGGGGGAGGAGGTTGCACAGCAGTTCGCCCAGGCGAGCTACTTGCTTCCTCCAAAAGCAACCTAGCTCGCCCAGGCGAGCTGGTTGCTTCATCCCTAAGCTTTCTAGTGGGCCCAGGGGATGGAAAATGTCCCCAAAGCGACCATCTTGCCCCCATTTTGAGTATTTTGCACACTTCCTTCCGAAACGTCACAAAACCCTATGGATTGCACGAAAATTAATGTTAAGCAACTCAATTCAGTCGGCAAGAATCCAAATGTTGGTTAACGATCGTCCCCGGACGAAATTAGGATATGACAACACCCTTAGAGTACTTGTCGTTCTTAGAGAAAAATACTGTTGCGGAGTTATCACAATACATTTTCAGTGGCCTAGCAATACTGTTGACAATTCCAAGCCCTGAAATAAAGTTCCGTAGCCAATTAGCCTGAATTGTAGCCTCAAAGCATGCTACAAATTCAGCTTCCATGGTAGATGCAACAACAATTGATGCATATAGAATTGCTTCCATTTGCTTTCGTTCCATATCATTCCTAGGAGATTGTGAGAGACTAAATTTGTCTCCTTTCTGAATTGGAACAGGAGATGCTGAGCACTTTTCCATCCTAAATCTCTCTAGTACTTTATTGATATATGCTTTCTAAGACAAACCTAACAATCCTTGTGATCTATTTCGGAATATTTCTTAGTCTCATGAAGAAGACCAAGATTATTAGTTGCAAGCAATATATCATCAACATGCAGGATTAGAAAAATAACCTTACTTCCACTGACCTTCAGATATATACACCGATCAACAGTATTTTCCTTAAATCTAAAGGAAACAATGGTATCATTAAACTTCAAATACCATTGGCGGGAAGCTTGATTAAGACCGTATATTGATTTCTTTAATTTTCACACCATGTATTCCTTTCCTTCAATTGAGAACCCCATTGGTTGATCCATATAAACATTATTCTCTAAATCTCCATTAGGAAAGGTAGTTTTCACATCCATCTGATGTAGCTCCAAGTCATGATGGGCTACTAATGCCATGATAATCCTGAAAGAATCCTTTCATGAGACCGGTGAAAACGTATCTTTATAATCAATGCCATTTTTTATAGTAAATCCCTTAGCAACAAGTCTAGCCTTGTAACGTTCAAGGTTGCCATGAGATTCACGTTTAGTCTTGAAGACCCACTTACAACCAACTCTCTTACAACCCTTTGGTAATTGTACAAGGTCCCAAACACCATTATGTTCCATGGAATTTATCTCTTCTTTCATGGCATTTAACCATTTCTCAGAATTATCACAGCTTACAACTTGTGAAAATGAAACTGGATCATTATCATTAATGCTTAAGTTTGTTTTTGTTTCATGTAGGTATACCACATATGTTGGATCAAGTGGCCTCAGAATAATTAAGAAGGGGAGTTGAATTAATTATTAATGTGTCTTGACTAATTAAAAATTATCCTTCTTAAAATTACTGGATTCAATTAGGCTTTACTACTAAGTTATGAGGAAGTAAAGAACAAAAACAATAACTTAGACAAAAGTAAAGCGGAAATAAAAGAACACAACGGAAAAGTAAAGAGTGTAGGGAAGAAGAAGACAAACACAAGATTTATACTGGTTCGGCCACAACCCGTGCCTACATCCAGTCCCCAAGCAACCACCGGTGCTTAAGATTTCCAATAACCTTGTAAAATCCTTTACAAGCAAAGACCCATAAGGGATGTACCCTCCCTTGTTCTCTTTGAACAACCAAGTGGATGTACGCTCCACTTGAACTAATCCACAAGAGATGTACCCTCTCTTGTTCTCAGTATCACAACCCAAGTAGATGTACGCTCTACTTGTACCACAAAGGATGTACGCTCCAATGTGTTAAGACAAAGAATTCTTAGGCGGTTAGTCCCATAAATCTTTGTAAAGGGAAACAAAAGATATCTCAGGCTGTTAGTCCTTTGAAATCTTTTGTTTAAGGGAAAGGGAAGAATCAAGAGAATTCTCAGGCGGTTAGTCCTTTGAATCTTTTGGCAAGAGGAAGAAGGGATGAAAAGATAGCACACTTAGTTTTCTGCAGAATTTCCACTTGCAGAAAAACAAAGTTTTGAAACAAAACTTAGAAAGCTTTTTGGCAAAGAAAAAGCAATGGGCAATGGTTAGAGAAAGATTGTGAAAAATAATTGTTTGGAAGAATATCATATATATCTTTTGAATGTGTGCCAAAGTCATGCTTTTATAGACTCTTCATGTCTAGTCAAAGAAACCATTAGAAGAGTAATGACTTTTAAGAAAACCATGTTAAGAGTTATGACTCTTAACTTTTTCTTCAAAACTGTTCACTGGTAATCGATTACCACAAAGGTGTAATCGATTACACAATTCATTTTATGAAAAGTTGTGACTCTTCACAATTGGATTTGAATTCCAACGTTCAGATTCACTTGTAATCGATTACTAATATAGTGTAATCGATTACACTATTTGAAAATCATTTTGGAATGTTGTAAACCATTTGAAAACATTTTGAAAACCAAACTGGTCACTAGTAATCGATTACCAGAGAGTAATCACTCTGGTAACTTAGAAAATTTGAGAAAATTCTTTTGTAAAACAAAACTGTGCTATTTGGTTTTTGAAAAAATCTTTTAATACTTATCCTATATGAAGTCTTGACTTGTTGCTTCTTGATTTCTTCTCTTGAATCTTGAATCTTGGATTGGATTCTTGATTTCTTCTCTTGAATCTTGAATCTTGGATTGAATTCTTGATGCTTGATCTTGAAGTCTTGAATCAATCTTGAATCAATTACTTGGGCTTTTGACATCATCAAAATTGCTTGGTTCATCATCATGAAGCCTGCTTATACAATCTCCCTCTTTTTGATGATGACAAACCTGAAATCAAGAAACGCATACAAGCTCTATCTTCTAATCGATCACTCACATAATTCTCCCCCTTGGTTTTTGAGTTTAAGCTTTAGTTGAAATTAAGTTATTTAATTATATAAGTTCTTGATTTAATCCAAACTTCTCCCCCCTTTTGGCATCAACAAAAAGCCAAAATGTGTATAGAGACATAAAATCATACATTCACTCATAATCATCCAAACAAGGAAGACAATAATGCATACATAAACTAAGCAAGGATGATAATAATTCATTCATAAACTATAATATATGTCATATAATTTAGAGATTCATCCAAGATAACCAAATTAAAACAACTAAATTAGAAAGTAACATACTAATAAGTGTTTCAAAAAACAGTCATAAGACATCAAAACATAAAATAGATCATTTTTCTAAGTCACTAGCATCTAGAAGTCTTAATTCTCTTCTAATGGTGTAGAAAGAATCTTTGGGTAGTGGTTTTGTGAAAATGTCTGCAAGTTGGTTTTTGGTATATACAAATTCTAGAACACAGTCACCTTTTTCCTAAGACTAAGTGCTTATCAACACTTACCAAGATGAATTTTTTTATTAACATAGAAGGTTTTAACATATCAAAATAATTTTATTTGAAATAAAATATAATAATTTTGAAAAGCATAGAAATATTTTGAGCAATCAATCAAGTAATTCAAACATATCAAACAAGAATCACACAAGGATTGAAGGATATAGATCACAGGCATCATCAAACATTCAGATTTTTTTTAAAAGTAATTTAAAAACTTGGAAAGTTCAAAGAACACAATCAATCATTTTAAAAGCAATCCCAAACCAATAAAAATATGTTAGTCATCATGTTAACAATTTAATTCAAAATTAATAAACTGAACCACTTAATTGAGTAATTGGATAAGATAATACCTTTTTCGTGATTGAAATGTTTGATCTTCATAGATGGAAGTCAGACTTTTGCTTTTTGCTTAATCTTCTTGAGAGATGTTCTCATCGCTCTCATAGTCCTTGGATAGAAGGTTAATCTCCTTCTCCGAACCATCGGATGAGTCATTGTCATCCCATGCAATATATGTCTTCTTGGATCTTCTTTCCTCATGACTTTTCTTCTCATTCTTCTCAGGCCATTGCTCATTTGAGGGGCAATTTGCTTTGATGTGACCAAGTTGGTTGCACTTGTAGCATCTAAGAGTTGGAGAGTCTTCTTGGAATCTTTTTCCATGGTTGAAATTTTGACGCCTCTTGATTCTTCTATTTTTGACGAATTTATGAAACTTCTTCACAAAGAGTGAGAAGTTCTCTTCATCATCAGATTCTTCTTC
This sequence comes from Glycine max, assembly GCF_000004515.6. Lineage (NCBI taxonomy): Eukaryota > Viridiplantae > Streptophyta > Magnoliopsida > Fabales > Fabaceae > Glycine > Glycine max. The sequence goes on along the minus strand of NC_038247.2, from coordinate 21,472,721 downwards.
TTCTTCTTCTTCTTCTTCTTCTTGTATTGAGGAGGAGGCTTTAAGTGCTATGCTTCTTTTCCTTTTTTCGGTCTCTTCATTTTGGTTGAGACGTTGAAGTTCCTTTCATGTTCCTGCAGTTTTCCAAAAAGAGTGGCAAGAGACATAGAAGAAAGATCTTTACTTTCAGAAATGGTAGTTACCTTGGGCCGCCATTCCCTACTTAAACATCTCAAAACTTTATTAATTAAATCTTCATTAGGAAAGGTTTTTCCTAAGGAGGCAAGGTGATTAACTATGTGTGTGAATCTTTTCTGCATGCTTTGGATGTTCTCATTAGTGTTCATCCTAAAGAGTTCATATTCATGGGTCAATGTATTAATCATAGATTCTTAACATCAATGGTGCCTTCATGTGTGAGTTGTAGTGTATCACACATCTCCTTTGCATTTAGACAGTTTGAAACTCTAAAATATTCATATATTCCTAGGGCAGAAGTAATAATGTTTTTGGCTTTAAGATTATATTGGATTCTTCTTCTATCCTCTTCAGTCCATTTATCTCTAGGTTTTTCTGTTGTTGTACTTGAGCTTGCATCAACTATGGTAGGTACATAAGGTCCTATTTCTATTGCTTCCCAAATGTTTAAATCAATAGCTTCAATAAAGATTTGCATTCGGGTTTTCCAATAGTGGTAACCCTCACCATTAAAGATAGGTGGCCTATGGATGGAGTTTCCCTCGGGAAACAGAGAATTTGAGGAGGCCATGAATCTTGAAGTTGAGAAACTTTTCTCAAGATACCTGCTTTGATACCACTTGTTGGATCAAGTAGCCTCAGAATAATTAAGAATGGGGGATTGAATTAATTATTAATGTGCCTTGACTAATTAAAAATTATCCTTCTTAATATTATTAGATTCAATTAGGCTTTACTACTAAGTTATGAGGAAGTAAAGAACAAAAAAATAACTTAGACAAAAGTAAAGCGGAAATAAATGAACATAGCAGAAAAGTAAAGAGTGTAGGGAAGAAGAAGACAAACACAAGATTTATACTGGTTCGGCCACAACCCGTGCCTACATCCAGTCCCCAAACAACCACCGGTTCTTGAGATTTCCAATAACCTTGTAAAATCCTTTACAAGCAAAGATCCACAAGGGATGTACCCTCCCTTGTTCTCTTTGAACAACCAAGTGGATGTATGTTCCACTTGAACTAATCCACAAGAGATGTACCCTCTCTTGTTCTCAGTATCACAACCCAAGTAGATGTATGCTCTACTTGTACCACAAAGGATGTACGCTCCAATGTGTTAAGACAAAGAATTCTTAGGCGGTTAGTCCCTTTAATCTTTGTAAGGGGAAACAAAAGATATCTCAGGCGGTTAGTCCTTTGAAATCTTTTGTTTAAGGGAAAGGGAAGAATCAAAAGAATTCTCGGGCGGTTAGTCCTTTGAATCTTTTGGCAAGAGGAAGAAGGGATGAAAAGATAGCATACTTTAGTTTTCTGCAGAATTTCCACTTGCAGAAAAACAAAGTTTTGAAATAAAGTTTAGAAATATTTTTGGCAAAGAAAAAGCAATGGGCAATGGTTAGAGAAAGATTGTGAAAAATAATTGTTTGGAAGAATATCATATATATCTTTTGAATGTGTGCCAAAGTCATGCTTTTATAGACTCTTCATGTTTGGTCAAAGAAACCATTGGAAGAGTAATGACTTTTGAGAAAACCATGTTAAGAGTTATAACTCTTAACTTTTTTTTCAAAACTGTTCACTGGTAATCGATTACCACAAAGGTGTAATCGATTACACAATTCATTTTATGAAAAGTTATGACTCTTCACAATTGGATTTGAATTGCAATGTTCAGATTCACTTGTAATCGATTACTAATATAGTGTAATCGATTACACTATTTGAAAATCATTTTGGAATGTTGTAAACCATTTGAAAACATTTTGAAAACCAAACTGGTCACTGGTAATCGATTACCAGAGAGTAATCACTCTGGTAACTTAGAAAATTTGAGAAAATTCTTTTGTAAAACAAAACTGTGCTATTTGGTTTTTGAAAAAATATTTAATACTTATCCTATATGAAGTCTTGACTTGTTGCTTCTTGATTTCTTCTCTTGAATCTTGAATCTTGGATTGGATTCTTGATTTCTTCTCCTGAATCTTGAATTTTGGATTGGATTCTTGATGCTTGATCTTGAAGTCTTGAATCAATCTTGAATCAATTACTTGGGCTTTTGACATCATGAAAATTGCATTGTTCATCATCATGAATCTTGCTTCTACAACATAGCCATTTGAAATAGCTGGTCTCCTTTCTCTTTGAGACCTCCTTAATGCTAGTTCTTGCGGTTCTTCCACAATAGGTTCATTATGTATCATGGGCTCATTATTGTGTTGTGCTTCTTCATTATTGTTTGCAACAATAACTAAAGGAGCAATCACCATATTGCTCGAGGCACAGGCTATAGGGACTTGCACTCTAACTTCTTTAATTTCCACTTCTCATGGAACTGTACTCCCACTGATTTCACCATTTTCAATGAACCTTGCATTTCCAGTTTCGAAAATTCTCATATTATGATAAGGTCAGTAAAACATATGCCTCTTTGACTTTTCTGGATAACCAATGAAATATCCACTGATTGTTCTTGCATCCAATTTTCTTTCTTGCGGATTATAAATCCTTATTTCTGTCTGGCAACCCCAAACATGCAGGTGCCTTATACTAGGTATCATATTTGTCCACAGTTCTAAAGGTGTCTTTGGAAATGCCTTACTAGGAATCCTATTCAACAAATATATGGTAGTTTTCAAGGCATACATCCACAAAGATACGGGTAAAGTTGAATTGATTAACATACTCCTTACCATATCCATTAAAATTCTATTACGCCTTTCTGATACACCATTTTGTTGTGGTGTACCAGGCATTGCGTATTGCGCACAAATGCCACGTTTCTGAACAAGCTTAGCAAATGGACTTGGGTGTTGCCCAATTTCATCGTATCTTTTGTAATACTCACCACCTCTATTAGATCTAATAATTTTCACTTTTTTGTCTAATTGTCTTTCTACTTTATTCAAGTAAATTTCTAAGGCATCCATTGCCCGAGATTTCTCATGCAGTAAGTAAACATAACCATAACGTGAATAGTCATCAATAAAGGTGATAAAGTATCTTTCCTTTCCGAAAGAACTAACATCAAAAGGTCCACAAATATCAGTATGCACAATTTCAAGAAGCTGAGTGCTTCTTGTAGCTCCTTTCTTTGTATGTTTTGTTGTTTTCCCTTGATACAATCCACACAAATATTTAGATCCGTAAAATCTAGATCATGAAGAATTTCATTCTTTATTAATCATTCCATCCTTTCTCTAGAAATGTGACCTAAACGTTTATGCCACAAGAAAGCAGATCGTTCATTCACTAAACTACGTTTAGTGATAACATTATGATGCAGAGTTAAAACGGTTTCAACATGTTGGATCAAGTGGCCTCAGAATAATTAAGAAGGGGGGGGGGGGTTGAATTAATTATGAACGTGTCTTGACTAATTAAAAATCTATCCCTCTTAATGTTACTAGATTCAATTACGCTTTTACTACTAAGTTAAGAAAGTAAAAAACAGAAATAGAAATTTAACCAAAAGTAAAAGCGATAATTAAAAGTACACAACGGAAATTAAAGAGTGTAGGGAAGAAGAAGACAAACACAAGATTTATACTGGTTCGGCCACAAACCGTGCCTACATCCAGTCCCTAAGCAACCTGCGGTTCTTGAGATTTCTTTCAACCTTGTAAAATCCTTTTCAAGCCAAAGATCCACCAGGGATGTACCCTCCCTTGTTCTCTTTGAATAACCAAGTGGATATACCCTCCACTTGAACTGATCCACAAGAGATGTACCCTCTCTTGTTCTCAGTATAACAATCCCCAAGTAGATGTACCCTCTACTTGTACCACAAAGGATGTACCCTCTAATGTGTTGGGACAAAGAATTCTCAGGCGGTTAGTCCTTTGAATCTTTGTAAGGGGAAACAAAAGATATCTCAGGCGGTTAGTCCTTTGAAATCTTTTGCTTAAGGGGAAGGGAAGAATCAAAAGAATTCTCAGGCGGTTAGTCCTTTGAATCTTTTGTAAGGGAGAAGAGAGACACAAAAGAATTCAGGCGGTTAGTCCTTATGTTCTTTTGGCAAAGGGAGAAGAGAATGAAAAAGATGAATAGCACAAGTTTTTGAACAAAGAACTTTTCTTGGAAGAGAAAGTATTGAACAAAAACTTTTAGAAAGATGAAGAGAAATAAATCAGAAAATTTTGTAGAAAGAGTTGAAAAGATTGATTGAAGAATGTTGAAAGAAGATTGAAAGATAGATTATTGATAATTGAAATTCATGCCATGGCCACATATTTATAATCTCTTGATAACTCAAGTCAAAGCTTGTGACTCTTGGCAATTTCTTTAAAATTAGTCACTTAAAAAGTTGTGACTTTTGAAAGAATCTTCAGAAACAAGTTACTTGAAGAATTGTGACTTTTGGAAATGTATTTTTCGAAATCAGTCACTGGTAATTGATTACCATTAAGGTGTAATCGATTACACATCAACAGATGTGACTCTTCATTTTGAATTTGAAAATTAAAACGTGTTAGAAACACTGGTAATCGATAACAAGTATTGTGTGATCGATTACACAAATTAAAAATGTTTAAACACAAGTTGTAACTCTTGAAATTTGAAATCTTAAAGTTTTAAAACACTGGTAATTGATTACTACCTTCTGGTAATCAATTACCAGAGAGTAAAACTCTTTGGTAATGATTTTGTGAAAACTTCTTGTGCTACTCAATGTTTTGGAAAACTTTTTTTGTACTTATCTTGATTGAGTCTTCCCTTGTTTCTTGAATCTTGATCTTGATTATTCTTGAATCTTGATTCTTGAAACTTGATTCTTGAATCTTAATTCTTGAAACTTGATTCTTGAATCTTTGGATTTTTCTTGACTCTTGATTCTTTGGCATCATCAAAATAACCTTGGAAGACATTTCTTCCACACAACATACAAACCATCTAATTTCAATTTATATAAACCATCACAAAGAACACCAACACCAATGAGATGATTATGCTTAAATAAACTGAAACATCCATTACCAAAATTAAAAGAGTATCCAGTAATATCAAGTTCAGATAATGAAACTAAATTCCTAGATAAACTAGGTACATAAAGAGTTTCCAGTAAATCTAAATGATGCCCAGTGTCGAGTTTTAAACAATAAGTCCCGACTGCTTCCACTGGAGTTTTCACTCTATTTCCCATGAAGACGAACTTCTCATTTGAGCTTGTGGTTTGGATTGTAAGGAATCCCTGCATAGTGTTAGAAACATGAGTCGTACATCTAGAATCAATCCACCATGTATTATGGGGAACTTCAGTTAAGTTTGATTCAAAACATATAAGAGCATTAAGCTCATCTTTCTTTTCGAACCAAGACTTATGCTTTATGCAATCCTTCTCGAAATGTCCAGATTTCCCATAAAATTGGCAATTATTTCCCTTTGATACCTCCTTCTGGATTTGCAAAGAGTCGTCATTGATTTTTAATGACCTTTTGCCTTTATCATGCTTCTTCATAAATTTCTTTTCAGCTTCTTGATTCCCTTGGTGGCTTACATGATGGACTGAGTGACTTCCTTGATTCTTAAGCCTCGTTTCTTCCTAAACTAGCATATTGTGCAATTCATGCACATTCCATTTATCTTTCATGGTATTACAACTTATTTGGAACGGGCCATACTCAGACGGTAATGAGTTTAGAATAAACTGAACAAGAAATTTCTCATTCACAGCCATTTCTAAGGTCTTAAGTCATGTTGCAATGTTTGTCATCTCAATGACACGTTCATGCATAGTACGTGAACCATCAAACTTCATGGTGATCAGTGTACTCATTAATGTCCCAGCAAGAGACTTATCAGCTGTTTGAGAGCGCTCTCCCACTAATCCTATAAACTCTTTAGCATTATCGGTCTTAGGGAGAGCAATCTTAATACTGTCTGCAACAGTCATTCTCATGAACATTAGGTTGAGTAGTCTGCTAGATCTTTCTCAAGCTTTATAATGGACTTTCTCTTCATTGCTACTAGCATCAGTAATAGTAACAGACTTCTGTTTCAATATAACAAGATCAAGATCCAAAACACTGAGGTGTAATTGGACTTACTCATTCCAGTCAGAGAAGTTAAGCCCATTAAAATTGGCACAAATGATACATAAGAATTCAGTGAATTGGGAACATGTATTGCATAATAACATTCACATAAGTGTTTTGAGACATAAAATACATGTCATACATATGATTTATTCAGATAATGATCAATGTATATTGATGCTCTCCTTTGGGTGATACAGTTGTAGAAGCAAGCTTCATGATGAATCAAGATTGATTCAAAGAAGTTTTGACGATAACAAAGGTGATGACAAAAAGCTTCGTGATGATCTCAAGAATCAAAGAATGAGTTCAAGATGTTCAAGATTGAATCAAGAACATTTCAAGGTTCAAGAGGAAAATTGATTTCAAGAATCAAGATTCAAGGTTCAAGCTTCCAAGAATCAAGATCAAGATTCAAGACTCAAGATTCAAGAATCAAGAAAAGACTTAATCAAGATAAATATGAAAAAGTTTTTTCAAAAACTGAGTAGCACATGGATTTTTCTCAAAACCTGTTTACCAAAGAGTTTTTACTCTCTGGTAATCGATTACCAGATTATTGTAATCGATTACCAATAGCAAAATGGATTTGAAAAATTTTTCAACTGAATTTACAATGTTCCAATTGATTTCAAAATGTTGTAATCGATTACAATGTTTTGGTAATCGATTACCAGTGTGCTTGAACGTTGAAATTCAAATTCAAATGTGAAGAGTCACATTCTTTCACAAAAAAGCTTTGTGTAATCGATTACACTGATTTGGTAATCAATTACCAGTGATAGTTTCTAAACAAATCAAAAGATGTAACTCTTCAAATAGTTTTTGACTTTTTCAAATTGGTTTTAAGTTTTTCTAAAAGTCATAACTCTTCTAATGGTTCTCTTGACCAGACATGAAGAGTCTATAAAAGCAAGGCTTTGTTTTGCATTTTACAATCAACAAATCAATCAATACATCTATCTTTTCCAATTCATTCTTTATACAAGCAATTCTTTCATATTGATTTCTGAATCTCTTTGAACTTCTTCTTCTTCTTCCTTTTGCCAAAAGCTTTGCAAAGTTTTCTGGTTTCCTAAACCTTGAAAACTTGTGCTATTCATCCTTTTCATTCTCTTCTCCCTTTGCCAAAAATAATTCGCCAAGGACTAACCGCCTGAATTCTTTTTGTGTCTCTCTTCTCCCTTTTCCAAAAGAACAAAGGACTAACCGCCTGAATTCTTTTGTGTCTCCCTTCTCCCTTGTCAAAGAATTCAAAATGACACAGTCTGAGAATTCTTTTGATTCTTCCCTTTCCCATATACAAAAGATTTCAAAGGACTAACCGCCTGAGAATTCTTTTGTATCCCCATTCACAAAGTTTCAAAGGTTTAATCGCCTGAGATCTTTGTCTTAACTCATTAGAGGGTACATCTACTTGGTTTTGACTGAGAACAAGAGAGGGTACATCTGTTATGGATCAGTTCTAGTGGAGGGTACATCCACTAGGTTGTTCAAAGAGAACAAGGGAGGGTACATCCCTTGTGGATCTTTGCTTGTAAAAGGATTTTTACAAGGTTGGAAAAGAAATCTCAAGGACCGCAGGTCGCTTGGGGACTGGATGTAGGCACGGATTGTTGCCGAACCAGTATAAAAACTCTTGTGTGTTTGTCTCCTTCTTCCCTACTCTTTTAATTTCCGTTGTGCACTTTAATTCCTGCTTTTACTTTTGGTTAAGTTTCTTTTCTACTCTTTATTTTCTTAACAACATAGTAAAAGCCTAAGAAGGGTAATTTTTTATTAGTAAAGGTTTAGGAATAATTAATTCAACCCCCCCCTTCTTAATTATTCTGAGGCCACTTGATCCAACAACACCAACACACAACATACAAACATGATGATGCTAATAAAATTATTAACATTGTTGGCAATTAAATATGCACCAATTAGTAGTATCGATTTCCTTTGGGTATATAAATAAAACTAATGATACACATAAATCGCCTACAATTACATTCATTAATTATAAGAACAACTAATCAAGCTTTGGGGGATCCATAAATGCCTAACAATGAATTTCAATTACCCATAAACCAATAATCATATAATTTAGCATCCATTATTTTATGAGTAATTGAAATAATCATTAATTTGGAATTAAGTAACCTTATAAATTTGGCCACTTTGGTGACTAACAAATTCATCATACATTTAATTTCAACCAAATATATGAAGATGAAAGTTATATCAACAGAATACTTCAAGTGTGCAAGATAAATAAAATAAATCAAGATAAGGAAGAGAGAAATGCAAACTCAGTTTATCCTGGTTCCGCCACTTCCTGTGCCTACCTCTAGTCTTCAAGCAACCCACTTGAGTTTTCCACTAACTTTGTAAAATCCTTTTACAACTTCTGAACACCTGAGGGATCCCTTTACCTTGTGTTCAGGAAACTCACAATTCAAGAGACAAAAAACCTCTTGATTTGCAAGTGTTTTCTCTCTTTTAGAGAAGAAGATACAAGATGAAGTTCTTAGAAGAAGATACAAGATGAAGTTCTTAGAAGAATCCTTAATTGATTTGCAAGTGTTTGGTTAATGATTTGTTTTTGAGAGGATAAGACAATAAGGTTCTAAAAAACTCTCAAAAATTTCGTAGATAAGTCACATATTTATAGGCCCTTGTGGCTTTTCAAAAACTTATGAAGCATAGTAACTCTTAAAATTTCCTCACTAATAATCGATTACAACTCTTTGGTAATCGATTAAACAGTTATGTAATAAGGAGTCATGACTTTTCAATTTGAATCTTTGTAGTTCCGTGATGTGCCATCATTTTCTTCTATTTTCTAAACCCTTTTTGCACCATTTTAATTATTGATTGGTCTTAATTGTCAATTAATTAGGCAGTTTTATTATTTGGGCTCATTTAGCTAATTTGATGTTTTTAATCTAATTTCAGGAATTAATGAAACAATGGGCTTAATCCGGATTTTGGTTGTGGACTTGAAGATGGCAAATAAAGCAGCGCTTACCTTAGTTAATTTCTAATTAGGAAATTTCGCAATTTTATTTTATGTTGTTCAGTGTTTATTTCGTTTTGGGCCAGAGTATTGTAATAGGGCCCAGTGACTTTGAGTGACTCTTTTTAAATAGCAGCCTTGGGATTCATGCAAGGCTATTCTGGGAGACTATTATTCAGAGCATAGGGTTTATGGTTTTTACGTTTTTCTGTTCTAATGGTACTGTTCACGTAATGCAATTTTCCATTTTCTGCTTCTAATTACGAGTTCATTCTTGCTTCTTCTTCTACTTTCATTTACGTTTCTGTTCATTTACGTTCTTGTTCATTTACGTTTCTGTTCATTTATGTTCTTGTTCATTTACATTTCTGTTCATTTACGTTCTTGTTCATTTACGTTTCTACTTCATGTTTCATTTGCGTTTTCTGTTTGAATCCATGGAAGGCTGGATTTTCTAGTGTTGTTTGCTTTTGAGAACGAAGCCCAACTCTCTTTGAGGTTTCGTTTGTAATGTGGTTTCTTGACAGTTTTCCCTTCACCAGTTATCCCAATTTCGTGAATATTAATCAGTGCACGCTTCGTGTTCGATTAATTGCCTCTGAGCCTAACTTGCGTTCATGCTTAATGGACGAAGGGCTAACTGGTGTATGTGGTGCCTAATCACGTATTGAAAACCCTAAGTTGATTTTCGCTTAGTAAATTGAAATAGGGTTGGATTAAGTGGTTGACTGTTAGGGACGAATTCTCCATAACCCAGGATAAGAGAGTGGCTTCTGAATCAGAGGAAACAACCCGTTTTTAATATTAGTAGTTTCGTATTCCATTTTATTTGTTCTGCTCTTTAATTACCAAACAACCAAACCCCCCCCCCCCATCGTTACTGTTACTGCAAGTATATTATGAACATTTGGCTTGTCACTGCTCGTTGGGAAACGACCTAGGATCACTTCCTAGTTACTGCATTTTCATGTTTATTTGATTCGGGTACGGCCTCGATCAAATTTGGCGCCGTTGCCGGGGAGCAGTGTCCAAAGGTTCATAATAGCTAGCTAGTGTTGTGTGTTTAATCCTTTCGTGTTTTATGTTTAATTGTTAGTATTGTGTTAGTATGTGTGTTAGTGTTGTTTAGTGTCCTGGTATTTTGTTTAATGTGTGTTCTGTTTCAGTTTTCCCATTAAGCGTTTCCCCTGTTTCAGTCTTGGGTGTTTTGCTGTGAAGATTGTGCTTGAAAACAGAGTAGTAGTAGAAATCAGCTTGCGGAAAAACAGAGTAGTAGTAGAAATCAATTAGAGACGGATTTTAGCGACCACCCATGCTGAATTAATTGGGATTTTTTGTTTTAGTAGCTAGAGTTGTTATTTTTGGCTGAATTTTTTTGTGGTAACTTCTTTTAATCCATATTTTGTGGGAAAAATAGCTAGAGCCTTTAGTTTGGTCAGATTTGAAAGTTCCAAAAAACTAGCAAATTTTGTGTTTGTCAAAACTTCAAACGGCCATAACTTTTGCTCCGGTTATCAGAATCACAATTATTATATATGCATTTGGGGTAGAAAAAAATTTCCTACGCCATGGCAGCCCGCCACAGGCCGGCTGAGGTCTCCATCGTCCAAAAAAAGCGATTCTGTCAAAAGTTTTTTATTTTTCAAGTTTTATTCACTTATTTTTCTTAACCTACCAATTTTAGCTTTCATAGTTAGACTTTGAATTTTTGTCTGAAATTTTTTGTGCTATCTTCTCACCATTTTATAAGGTTGCTCACAAAATTTCAAGTCATTTGGATATCATTTGAGGGTAGCTGTAGTTCAAACCTACACCTTTATTTACATGACAAGGCAACTAGTTGTGTGCATGCTGAATGTAGTGTATGACTAGAGGCAATCCATCTGACTTACAACCCTTTGATCTTGAGATAGATAGGACATTTCATAGATTAGTTAGGCATCATTTTATACCTTTTGATCATTCTGAGCATTCCATAACTGGTGAATCTGTGCATTCTGTTATTGGTGATTTTGAACATCCTGATCTTGAGCATTATAATTTTGAGCATTCAGATTCTGAGCATTCTGATTTTGCACATTCTGAGAACATGGCACAACCTCCACCTCGTGAGAGGACTCTAAGGGAAATGGCTGCACCTGATTTCACCTATGAAAGCTTGTGCATCCAATACCCTGATGAGGATGTCCCATATGTTCTTAAGACTGGACTGATTCATTTGCTTCCAAAGTTTCATGGCCTTGCAGGTGAAGACCCGCACAAACATTTGAAAGAATTTCACATTGTCTGCTCCACCATGAAACCCCTAGATGTCCAAGAGGATCACATATTTCTGAAGGCTTTTCCTCATTCATTAGAGGGAGTGGCAAAGGACTGGCTGTATTACCTTGCTCCAAGGTCCATCACGAGCTGGGATGACCTTAAGAGAGTATTCTTAGAAAAAATTTTCCCTGCTTCCAGGACCACATCCATCAGGAAGGATATCTCAGGTATTAGACAACTCAGTGGAGAGAGCCTGTATGAGTACTGGGAGAGATTTAAGAAACTATGTGCCAGTTGCCCCCACCATCAGATTTCAGAACAGCTTCTTCTCCAATATTTTTATGAAGGACTCAGTAATATGGAGAGAAGTATGATAGATGCTGCCAGTGGTGGAGCCCTTGGAGACATGACTCCTGCTGAAGCCAGAAATTTAATTGAGAAGATGGCCTCCAACTCCCAGCAGTTTAGCGCCAGAAATGATGCCATAGTCATTAGAGGAGTGCATGAGGTAGCTACAAACCCATCTGCATCATCTGAAACTAAGAAGCTTGAAGGCAAACTGGATGCGTTGGTCAACTTGGTAACCCAGCTGGCCTTGAATCAGAAATCTGTACCTGTCGCAAGGGTTTGTGGCTTGTGCTCCTCTGCTGACCACCATACAGACCTTTGCCCTTCCATGCAGCAACCTAGAGCAATTGAGCAGCCTGAAGCTTATGCTGCAAATATTTACAATAGACCTCCTCAACCTCAGCAGCAAAATCAACCACAGCAGAGCAATTATGACCTTTCCAGCAACAGATACAACCCTGGATGGAGGAATCACCCTAACCTCAGATGGTCCAACCCTCAGCAACAACAACAACAGCCTGCTCCTTCCTTCCAAAATGCTGCTGGCCCAAGCAGACCATACATTCCTCCACCAATCCAACAACAGCAACAACCCCAGAAACAGCCAACAGTTGAGGCCCCTCCACAACCTTCCCTCGAAGAACTTGTGAGGCAAATGACTATGCAGAACATGCAGTTTCAGCAAGAGACCAGAGCCTCCATTCAGAGCTTAACCAATCAGATGGGACAATTAGCTACTCAATTGAATCAACAACAGTCCCAGAATTCTGGCAAGCTGCCTTCTCAAGCTGTCCAAAACCCCAAAAATGTCAGTGCCATTTCATTGAGGTCGGGAAAGCAGTGTCAAGGACCTCAACCCGTAGCACCTTCCTCATCTGCAAATGAACCTGCCAAACTTCACTCTATTCCAGAAAAAGGTGATGACAAAAATCTACCTAACAATTTCTGTGCAGGTGAATCTTCTTCCACAGGTAATTCTGATTTGCAGAAGCAGCACATTCCCCCTCTTCCATTCCCTCCAAGAGCAGTTTCCAACAAAAAATGGAAGAGGCAGAGAAAGAGATCTTGGAAACGTTTAGAAAAGTAGAGGTAAACATACCTCTGTTGGATGCAATAAAGCAAATTCCAAGATATGCCAAATTCTTGAAGGAGCTGTGCACTAATAAGCGGAAGCTTAAAGGAAGTGAACGAATTAGCATGGACAGAAATGTCTCCGCATTGATTGGTAAATCTGTTCCTCAAATTCCTGAAAAATGCAAAGATCCAAGTACATTCAGCATACCTTGTATTATAGGGAATAGTAAGTTTGACAATGCCATGCTAGATTTAGGAGCCTCTGTTAGTGTTATGCCTCTGTCGATTTTTAATTTTCTATCTCTAGGTCCCTTGCAGTCAACTGATGTGGTAATTCATTTAGCTAATAGAAGTGTTGCCTATCCTGTTGGTTTCATAGAAGATGTCTTAGTTAGAGTTGGTGAACTGATTTTCCCTGTTGATTTTTATATCTTGAATATGGAAGATGGATTTTCTCAAGGATCAGTTCCCATCATTCTAGGCAGACCCTTTATGAAAACTGCTAGAACTAAGATAGATGTTTATGCAGGCACACTGTCCATGGAGTTTGGTGATATAACTGTTCATTTTAATATTCTGGATGCTATGAAATACCCATCTGAAGATCTTTCTGTATTTCTTGCTGAAATAATTGACCATGTTGTTGATGAATACATGACTGATCTTTATTCTAATCTGCATGCCTCTCACTCTTCATGCATTGAGTCTGAAATTGTACTTGATCATATGTCTGAACTTGATGCTGACAGTGAATCTGAGAGTGATATTGATTGCATGCCTGGTGGTGGTGTTTTACCTTTTGAGATTGATTTTATAGAGTTAGATAGGACTAACCATGTTTCAGGAAGTACACATACCTCTGACTTTCTTTATGAGGTAAAGGCTGAGAAACCATCTCCTTCTACCACTGTCCAGCCGACCACACCAGAATTGAAGCCTCTGCCATCAAATTTAAAATACGCTTACTTGGATGATAGCAAGAGTTTTCCAGTGATTATATCTGCCTCCCTTGCTGATGAGCAAGAGGAGAAGTTGTTGTCAGTTCTCAAGAAGCATAAGAAGGCTATAGGCTGGACCCTGGCGGACATTCCTGGTATTAGCCCATCCACATGTATGCATCGAATAAATTTAGAGGATGGAGCTAAACCAGTAAGACAGCCACAGAGAAGACTCAACCCGGTGATTCTTGATGTAGTGAAGAAGGAGATAACCAAGCTTTTGCAAGCTGGAATCATTTATCCTATCTCCGACAACCAATGGGTGAGTCCCGTCCAGGTAGTCCCGAAAAAGACTGGCCTCACAGTGATCAGAAATGAGAAGGAGGAGCTGATTCCTACTCGGGTGCAGAACAGTTGGAGAGTCTGCATTGACTATAGGAGGCTGAACCAGGTTACCAAAAAGGACCATTTTCCCCTGCCATTCATTGACCAGATGCTTGAACGCATGGCAGGTAAATCCCACTACTGTTTCCTTGATGGTTTTTCTGGTTATATGCAAATTACTATTGCTCCTGAGGATCAGGAAAAGACCACATTCACCTTCCCCTTCGGCACTTTTGCTTATAGGAGGATGCCTTTCGGCCTGTGCAATGCCCCTGGTACCTTCCAGCGGTGCATGATTAGTATTTTCAGTGATTTTTTAGAAAATTGCATAGAGGTGTTTATGGATGATTTCACTGTATATGGATCCTCTTTTGATGGTTGTTTGAATAGTTTGGAAAAAGTTTTGAATAGATGCATTGAAACTAACCTTGTTCTAAATTTTGAAAAATGTCATTTTATGGTTGAGCAAGGTATAGTTTTAGGCCACATTATTTCCAATAAGGGCATTGAAGTAGATCCTGCAAAAATTTCTGTTATTTCACAATTGCCTTACCCCTCTTGTGTGCGAGAGGTGCGATCTTTTCTTGGTCATGCAGGATTCTACAGGCGCTTTATAAGGGATTTTAGCAAAGTAGCCCTTCCACTGTCCAACTTGTTGCAAAATGAGGTGGAGTTTGACTTTAATGACAGATGCAAAGAGGCCTTTGATTGCCTCAAAAGAGCGTTGACTACCACCCCCATCATCCAGGCACCCGATTGGACAGCCCCTTTTGAGCTTATGTGTGATGCATCAAATTATGCATTGGGGGCTGTCCTTGCTCAGAAAATTGATAAATTGCCCAGGGTGATATATTATGCTTCTAGGACTTTAGATGCTGCCCAAGCAAATTATACTACTAATGAGAAAGAGCTTCTAGCCATAGTTTTTGCTCTTGAAAAATTTCGATCTTATTTGCTTGGTACTCGTATTATTGTTTATACTGACCATGCAGCTCTAAAGTACTTGTTGAAGAAGGCTGATTCTAAGCCTAGGTTGATCCGATGGATGCTCTGGCTCCAAGAGTTTGACTTGGAGATCCGTGATAGGAGCGGAGCACAAAATCTAGTTGCTGATCATTTGAGTCGGATCGAACGTGTCTCTGATGCAGATTCACCTATTCGGGATGATTTCCCGGATGATCATTTGTATATATTGTATAGTATTTCTGACTCTCTTTCTACTCCCTGGTTTGCTAACATTGTCAATTATTTAGTTGCCTCTGTTTTTCCTCCCTTAGCATCTAAGGCCCAAAAAGATAAGATTAAAAGTGATGCTAAGCATTTTATTTGGGATGACCCCTACTTGTGGAAATCCTGCAGTGATCAGGTCATTAGACGGTGCATTCCAGATCATGAGACTGACTCAGTCCTGCAGTTCTGTCATTCTTCCGCACCGGGAGGTCATCTGGGTGTTCAAAGGACAGCTCGCAAAGTACTTGATTGTGGTTTTTATTGGCCCACCATCTTTAAAGATGCGTGGAAGATCTGCAGCACTTGTGAGCAGTGTTAGAGAGCAGGAAATACACTTACATGGCGACAACAAATGCCTCAGCAACCTATGCTATTCTGTGAGGTGTTTGATGTCTGGGGTATAGATTTCATGGGTCCTTTTCCTGTCTCTTTTGGTTATGTTTATATTCTCCTTACAGTTGATTATGTTTCAAAATGGGTGGAAGCCAAGCCCACTAGAACTAATGATGCTAAAGTTGTCACAGACTTTGTCAGGTCTAATCTGTTTTGCAGGTTTGGAGTACCTAAAGCAATTGTTAGTGATCAAGGAACCCATTTTTGCAACAGGACAATGCATGCCCTGCTTAAAAAGTACAGGGTGGTACACAGGGTATCCACACCATACCACCCCCAGACTAATGGACAGGCCAGAAATTTCTAACAGGGAAATCAAGAGAATTCTAGAGAAGATTGTGCAGCCAAGCAGGAAAGATTGGAGTACCAGGCTTGATGATGCTCTCTGGGCACATCGGACTGCCTACAAAGCACCCATAGGAATGTCTCCTTATCGGGTTGTCTTTGGAAAGGCATGTCATCTTCCAGTGGAAATTGAGCACAAAGCATACTGGGCAGTGAAGACTTGCAACTTCTCTATGGATCAAGCTGGCGAGGAAAGGAAGTTGCAACTGAGTGAGTTAGATGAAATCCGCCTAGAAGCCTACGAGAATGCCAAGTTCTACAAAGAAAAGACCAAGAAGTTCCATGATAGCATGATAGTTAAAAAGACTTCGTGGTTGGGCAAAAAGTGTTATTGTATAATTCTAGGCTTGGACTCATGAGTGGTAAGTTGAGGTCTAAGTGGATTGGTCCTTTTGTTGTTACTAATGTTTTTCCTTATGGTACAGTTGAGATCAAAAGCGACTGCACAAACAAGAGCTTCAAGGTCAATGGACATCGACTTAAGCCATTCCTCACGAACCCTTCTTTAGTGGACGTAGTGGTGGAAGAGACTTCCTTACTCCACCCTACTCTTCCTCCACCATGACTTAGGGAGTTTTTCTTTTCCGATCTCCTTCTTTGCTTTTATTACACTTGTCCGATTCTCTTTGATGATTTAATTGTTTTTAATCTTTTAATTGTGCTACATTGAGGACAATGTGTTGTTTAAGTATGTGGGGGGAGTGTTCTTTGGTTTTGCTAGTTTTGTTGGTTTTGTTAATTTGTTAGTTGTGTTAATTTGTTAATGTTGTTAGTTTCGTCGGATTTTCAGTTTAATATTTTGGGTCAATTTCATGTGCACGTACGACTTTGCATGTTTTTCTTTGAATTATAGGATATGTTCAAGAAATGGGTAATTGTTTTGAAAATAAAAGTTCTTGACATTTTGTGACTTGAAATCCTTGATTCTTCTCTACATGTCATGATAGTTTTGAAAGCTCAATTTGAAAGTGATGATTTTACCTTTGTGAGAATTTGAGCCATCCATCATTATAATCATTTGGTGTGTTTTGCCCCATTGATTGCTTGCACAATAGCCTTGGCATGATTCTTGTTGATGCGTCCTAATTCACATGCATATTTGGAAATGATTAAGGCAATTTTGTTCTTATAAGCTTCTAGCCAAATGGACTTACCTTGAATTAATTCCTTTGATAGCCCTTTTGAGCCTTGTTTCCCTTTCCTTGTTTTGAAGCTCACTACAAGCCTTAAGTGAAAAACCATGATATTACCATATCCTTAAGGAATTTTGGAGCTTTGGAATTGTTTTGGGAATAAGTGTGGGGGGTTTTTTGTTTCATTGGACAACTTGTTTTGTTGGCTATGCTTCATGATGTATTTTGGGCCATACTTGATGTACATTGTATATTGGTTAAATGTTGGACATGCTGAATGAAATGTTGTTTCTCAAAGGCTAAAGAGTAAAAAAAAAAAAAATCGAAAAAAAAAATCGAAAAAAAAGAAAAAGAAAAGCAATAAAGTTGAGTGAATAAGATCTTAAATGGCACAAGAATGATGAAACTCTTGGTTCTACTCTTCATGTTTAATTTTTATCTTTACTTTTTTTATTTTTTTCTTAATATGCACTTATTCCCCTTTGCTCCTCTATTCCTTTGGGATTTAGCCACTTATTCCATATTTCTCCATACCTTGTCCTTGGCCCCATTACAACCTTAAAAGACCTTTTGATCCTCATGTGTTGTGTTTATGGGTTGATTGTCAATTTTAGAATCTTGCCAAGTTTATGTGGTGTTTGCTTTCATGGATGCTTTGAGGGTAAATAGTAGCCTAGACACTTGAGAGATAGAGTGTATATCTTGTGAGGCTTTATCACTTTTCATTCTTGAGCTGATTAACTATTTTGCCATGATTGGGTTGCTTGGATGATTTTCATGAATGTCTTGACTTTTTGGATCTCCTTATGTTAGATGTTACCCATTCCTTTCATTCCTTGATGTTCATTGAGAAATATGTGAATGTTTTTGTTTGTCTCCCTTTCATATCCTTGGATTTTGTTCTTTGTTTCATTTTGCCCAGGAGTGCAAAAGGCTAAGTATGGGGGGTTTTGATGTGCCATCATTTTCTTCTATTTTCTAAACCCTTTTTGCACCATTTTAATTATTGATTGGTCTTAATTGTCAATTAATTAGGCAGTTTTATTATTTGGGCTCATTTAGCTAATTTGATGTTTTTAATCTAATTTCATGAATTATTGAAACAATGGGCTTAATCCGGATTTTGGTTGTGGACTTGAAGAGGGCAAATAAAGCAGCGCTTACCTTAGTTAATTTCTAATTAGGAAATTTCGCAATTTTATTTTATGTTGTTCAGTGTTTATTTCGTTTTGGGCCAGAGTATTGTAATAGGGCCCAGTGACTTTGAGTGACTCTTTTTAAATAGCTGCCTTGGGATTCGTGCAGGGCATTCTATTCTGCTATGCTATTTTCATTATTCAGAGCTTTGGTTTTAGGTTTTCACGTTTTTCTGTGCCCTTGTTACAGTTTTCGTTCTTAATGCAAATTTCTGTTTTCTGCTTCTAATTACGAGTTCATTCTTGCTTCTTCTTCTACTTTCATTTACGTTTCTGTTCATTTACGTTCTTGTTCATTTACGTTTCTACTTCATGTTTCATTTGCGTTTTCTGTTTGAATCCATGGAAGGCTAGATTTTCTGGTGTTGTTTCCTTTTGAGGACGAAGCCCAACTCTCTTTGAGGTTTCGTTTGTAATGTGGTTTCTTGGCAGTTTTCCCTTCACCAGTTATCCCAATTTCGTGAATATTAATCAGTGCACGCTTCGTGTTCGATTAATTGCCTCTGAGCCTAACTTGCGTTCATGCTTAATGGACGAAGGGCTAACTGGTGTATGTGGTGCCTAATCACGTATTGAAAACCCTAAGTTGATTTTCGCTTAGTAAATTGAAATTAAGTGGTTGACTATTAGGGACGAATTCTCCATAACCCAGGATAAGAGAGTGGCTTCTGAATCAGAGGAAACAACCCGTTTTTAATATTAGTAGTTTCGTATTCCATTTTATTTGTTCTGCTCTTTAATTACCAAACAACCAAACCCCCCCCCCCATCGTTACAGTTACTGCAAGTATATTATGAACATTTGGCTTGTCACTGCTCGTTGGGAAACGACCTAGGATCACTTCCTAGTTACTGCATTTTCATGTTTATTTGATTCGGGTACGGCCTCGATCATTCCGTTACTGGTTATCAATTACAGACAAGTGGTAATCGATTACAGTTTTCAAATTTCAAATTTCAAAATTCAAACTTTCTGAAAAAGCTTTTTTTAAAATAATTTTGCTTATGGTAATCGATTACCAGTGGAAAAATACCTTTTTCAAAAAATATTAAAAATATTTAAAACCTTTTTATCATCAATTTAAAAACTAAATTGTGAGACCAAACATTTGCAATCACTAAGAGACTCTTCTAACAAAGATAGACTAAGACTTAGCTTTCTTCTTCTTCATCTTTGTTTTCTTGGTCTTGATTTGGACTTGAAATAAAACTTGTGTTGCTTTTGTTTTGACATCATCAAAACCTTCATACACATACATTCACATAAATAACATGAAATTTCAATCACATCAAGTTTTTTTTATTAAAACAAACTACATTATAAACCTGGAGAACACATCCTTAAGCTCCAAAACATTGAAGCTACCAATGATTATAAGGCTTTCCCAAATTCAACAATATTTGTAAATAACATCAAGAGTGCTGATAGGTAGAGTGTGAACAAACTTTGTTAACTAAAGCATATTGGATAATAAGTGTACTTCATTATTGTTAAAAACAAAATTTTGTAATATTAGTTGAAAGGGGAGAAAGACAAGAATTAAGAAAAAAATAACAATAATGATTCAAGAAAGCTGGGTTGTGATGTAATAGTGATTCAATAAATAAATAAATAAATAGCAAATGATTATACATTGTTGTTTATCTTATGTTTGGCCATTTTTTATTCTAAGCAAAGCAACTCGTGTCTTTGATCATTTTGATAATGGTGTAGGTGATAGGAACTCAGAAGCAACAGAAGCAATAGCAGGGACAGGGGTCATAACAGCAAACCAGGGGGTGCAGGAAGGAGTAAAGCCCAAAAGAAAGATTGTTAGACCATCTTACCTCAGTGATTACGTCTGAGTGAGAATGGTTGAGGATCAGCTTAGGCCATCTTAGGAAATCCACCTTGCTTGATAATTGTCTTCCCCTAGGAGACAAGTTTAACAAATTCTGTTATACAAATATTCCTAGGATCTTTTCTGATACTAGGCAGCTTATAAATATGTAAATAAATAAGCAAGGAATCAATGAACAATTACACAGCTTTACCTTCATTCCTTCTCTGTGGCCTTCTTCTTCTCCCTTGAATTCTGGAGGTTCTGGCACCTCGAAGCCAATAACCCAGGGGTGCTAACATTTGGTGCTCTCGTTGATTTTTTCCTTCATGGCGAACTCTAGCTGAAATTCTGATACCAGGGGACAGATGTCGTACAGGATGTCACGACATCACGCTTCAGAACATGCAGATTGTATGTGTCCGTATGAACAGATTAAACAAGTAAATAACACAAGAGAATTGTTAACCCAGTTCGGTGCACCTCACCTACATCTGGGGGCTACCAAGCCAGGGAGGAAATCCACTCTCAATAGTGTTAGTTCAAGGTCTAACAACCCCTGTTTACAACCTTCTCACCTAACCACTACCCGTGCGATCTCTACCTAAGACCCAATCTTAGATATGAGAACCTCTGCTCACTCCCTCTCACTCACACTCCCGTGTTTACAATTAATTCAAAGACACACCAGAGATCAACTCTGAACAAAAGAGATCAACTCTACACACTAGAGATCAACTCTAGACACAAGAGATCAACTCTACACACATAGGTCCAACACTTGATGTTAGGGTACCATCAAGGTGGCTCACAAATCACTCAAGTCCCAAAACTCACAAAATAACTCTTCAATCCCGGACTTGGTGCAGAACTCGTGCAGCCTCCATGATTATATAGCCGTGTACGATTCTGGGCTGCAAGTTCTTGATGCTGGAGGAGATCTATCTTCTTCCTGAAAATCTGCAGTTAAAGAACTAAAAGATAACTTTTGATCTTTTAGTTTGAATCTTTAATCTTTAATCTTTAATCCCTGAACGAACTCTTCTACTTTGAAATTCGAACTATAATGATCTTTTAATTCGTTCCTAAAGATAGATCTTCTTATCTCTTGCTAACTGCACAATAATCTGTTAAAGATATAACAGATTTATATGTC
This sequence comes from Glycine max, assembly GCF_000004515.6. Lineage (NCBI taxonomy): Eukaryota > Viridiplantae > Streptophyta > Magnoliopsida > Fabales > Fabaceae > Glycine > Glycine max. The sequence continues at coordinate 21,451,234 of NC_038247.2, read as the reverse complement.
CAGTATTTTCGGGCCAGATGTCAGGACATCGTATCCGACATCTTGGATCCTGCAGCTTCAATGCTTCACTTGACTTTTATCTTGCATTGTACAGCACTTCCAGTATTTTCGAGCAGGATGTCAGGACATTGTATCCGACATCGTGGATCCTTCAACTTCAATTCTTCATTAGACATTTTATCTTGCCTTGTGCATTGTGCAGCCCGTTCTTATTCCTTGTCATAACGTTGGACATCTTGTGCAGCAACTCCAGCTTTCCTTCATTGTCTAAGTGTTCATGTTTTAACAAAATCTTAGCCAATCTTTTAAAGCTCAGTAGAGCTAAACACTAACAATCTCCCCCTTTGGCAAATTTTGTCTAAAACATACTTAGACACTTCCTGAGCAGGTATGAGCAGTTATGCATGTGGGATCAGCAACTTCCATTTTCAGAGTAATCAAGCACAGCGGAAATTCTTCAAGTTGCTAATCTACAAGTCTTCTCCAGGATGTCAAGACATCTCGCGTGACATCAGCTTTCTGCTTCTGCTCCCCCTGTCTCCATGCTTACTGCTTCATCTTCTATCAGCTACTAGTCTTTTCCAGGATGTCGAGACATCTCATGTGCATCCGCTATCTGCTCCCCCTGTCTTCATGCTCCTACTGCAGCATCTTCTAGTAGCTTACATCAATCATCAGTCATCATCAGCAGCAGCAGTCTCCCCCTCAACGTCATACAGCTCCCCCTCAAAATCATGAATCATGCATACATCGTTTCCTACTGCCATACATCATACATAGTATCCTACTACTACTCAGAATCATGCATAATAGCAAGCATAATACTATTACTCCCCCTTTTTAGACATAAATTTGGCAAAAGTAGGATGCATGAAATTAATGTGCAAATAGTACAGACCAATAACAATGAATTGTTCAAAGGAACATGCCCCTATATCTAATAAAAGTAAAAACAAAATTAAAGGTCTGATGATCATGGGGTGGCTTCAGAATCATCATCTGATTCTGTATCCTCTGCTGCATCTTCCTCTTCCTCAGCTGCTTCTTCTTCTTCCTCAGCTGCTTCTTCTTCTTCCTCAGCTGCTTCACAATGCCACTCTCTGAGAGCCTTTTGATCAGCAGTTCTAGCTCCATCTTCTTCTCTGTGGTGGCTTTGATGGTTGCTTCCAGCACCTTGCATGTGTCCTTGAGTTCAGCAATCAGAGCATCCTTGGACACAGCACCTGAAGCAGCAGCTTTCCCTGATGTCGAGACAGATGTCGAGACAATGTCTGGGACATGTGTCCCTTCAAACAGTTTGTAATGCAGGGATAGAGGAGATTCTCTCTTCATCACAGAGTCAGTGTAGTTTAACATATTGGGATGCTGACTCAACATAATGCCACACAATACAGTAGGGAAGGCAATGGGTAATTTGATAGCAAAAGATTCTGAATGCTTAACAGTTTGATCAAAGATATAGTTTCCAAAATTAAATTTGGATTTGGTTCCAACAGCATACAGAAATTTACCCAAACCTGTGGCAACAGTGGAAGTATGATTGGTGGGAACCCAGTTTGCAGCTCCAATCCTGTGCAGAATGGCATACTTCACACTTAGCTTCCCTGCTGAAAGCTTCCCTTTCCTTGGCCAATGCTGGACTCGTTTGGCAGTGATTTCCTTGGCAATTTGATGCTCAGAAACATCAATATCTATCACTCCATCAGTAGGTCTGCCCAGATATTTGTTAATCACAGCAGGGGAGAATCTAACACACTTTCCTCTGACAAACACTCTTTGATAATCATCACTTTTTCTGTTTGATATGTCAGAGGGAATGTTGACAATGAATTCCCTGACTAAGCCTTCATAGCAATCTCCCAACTTGCTGACAGTCTTCAGCAGTCCAGCAGCCTTGATGAGGTCCATGATCTCCTTGCAATCCAAGGCAGCTCTTCCCAGTTCTCTTTCCAAGGCCAGTCTTCGTTGATACACGAATTTCCACCTTTCAGCATTGCCAATGGAGTGGAATGAAATGTTGTCCAATGGTGCATCAGGAACATTTCCAGGCACCTTCTTCCCTGAAGTCTTGGCCTTCTTAGATGTCGAGACATCTAGTTCGACATCCTCATCAGAATCGGATGAGGAAATTTCTTTTCTCTTCTTGGAGGGGATAGCAACCTTGCTTCTTCTGGATGTGGCAGGAGTGATTGGAGTACTCTTCTACTGGGCCATAGTCTTGATTCGTCCAGACCTCTTAAGGGGAGTTTTTCCCTTTCTGCTTTGTAACCTTTCTGCAATGCCCGGTGCCAACCTGTTGGCAATGGGTTCTTCATCAGATTCTACTTCTTCAAGGTCAATGAGGTTACCTGGAGCAGGTTCTGGTGCCCTTGGTGCAGGAGTCTCCTCTGCGGCTTGATCATCTTCCTCAGTTGATCCCTCTTCACTGGGTGAAGGGAGTGCTTCAGCATTTGGAGCGGAAGATGTTGGAACATCTTTCTTGACATCAGGCACAGAAACATTTGGGTTGGACGATGTTGGGACATCTTCATCAGCTTCAGGAACAGAGGCGTCTTTCAAGATGCTACTCACAATGCTGCGTATTTTCTTGTCCATCTCCGTGTCTACTTCCCTAGGACTCGTTGCAGGGCTAGGGTTTTCAGCAATCTTCACTCCCTGTGGTCTTCTGGGAACCAGTTTCTCAGGGACAGAGGCTTGACCAGGAATTATTTGGATGGGTTGGATGTTGAGTTCAGGTTGTTCCTGGTGTGAAGATGATGGGACAGATGGTGAACCAGAAGCTGCAGTTTCTTTTGATGAGGTAGCCATGGAAAAGCAGAGCGTTTGGAATGATTTCGTAAATCTCAGAAGGCTATTGGGAAATGCTGGTAAAAACACGAATGCCAAGCAGATATAGATTTGAATGAGGAATGTAGAGGGTCGTGTGAAGCAACGGTCGAATTTTCCTTGGTTCAGTAGTGAACGTGCTATTAATGTTAAGTGATTCGTTTGGGCACGTTCAGATTGCTGTAGTTGCTATAATTCCTCTAGCACACAAATGCCCAGCTTGCCCCTCAGTTTTTCAAACTGATTTGCATCCAAAGCCTTTGTGAAAATATCTGCTATTTGTTCCTCAGTGTCAACATGCTTCAGTGTGATCACTTTATCATCAACAAGATCTCTGATATAGTGATGTCTAATGTCAATGTGCTTGGTTCTGCTGTGTTGAACAGGATTTTTAGAAATATTAATAGCACTCATGTTGTCACAGTACAATGTCATGACATCTTGTTCGACATTGTACTCCTTCAGCATCTGCTTCATCCAAACTAGCTGTGAACAGCTGCTTCCTGCTGCAATATACTCGGCTTCTGCTGTAGATAGGGACACACAGTTCTGCTTCTTGCTGAACCATGAAATAAGATTGTTTCCCAAATAGAAGCATCCACCAGAAGTGCTTTTTCTGTCATCTGCACTCCCAGCCCAATCAGCATCACAATACCCAACCAGCATTGAACTTGAACAATGACAGTACATAATCCCATAGTCACTAGTGCCATTTACATATTTCAGAATTCTCTTTACTTGATTCAAGTGACTTATCTTGGGATTGGCTTGATATCTTGCACAAACACCCACTGCATAGGTGATGTCGGGTCTGCTAGCTGTTAAATATAGTAAGCTCCCTATCATGCTTCTGTACAGGCTTTGATCAACACTGGTGCCAGCTTCATCCTTTGACAGCTTCAAGTGAGTAGGTGCAGGTGTTCTTTTATGGCTGGCATTCTCCATCCCAAACTTCTTGACAATGTTCTTTGCATACCTGCTTTGTGAGAGGAATATGGAGTCCTCCATCTGCTTCACTTGAAGTCCCAGAAAATAAGTCAGCTCTCCAACAAGACTCATCTCAAATTCAGATTGCATCTGTTGAACAAAATGTCGAAGCATCTCATTCGACATCCCTCCAAACACAATGTCATCAACATATATCTGTGCAATCATCAAGTTTTCAGCATCTTGCTTGACAAAGAGAGTCTTGTCAATTCCTCCCTTCCTATACCCTTGCTGAGTAAGGAACTCTGTTAGCCTTTCATACCAAGCTCGTGGAGCTTGCTTCAATCCATAGAGAGCCTTCTTGAGCCTGTATACATGATCTGGATGAGTCGGGTCTGCAAATCCCTTTGGCTGCTCCACATAGACTTCTTCATTCAGGTATCCATTCAGAAATGCGCTTTTCACATCCATCTGGTACAGCTTGAATTTGAGGATGCAAGCTACACCAAGTAATAATCTGATGGACTCAAGTCTAGCAACTGGGGCAAAAGTCTCACCAAAGTCTACACCTTCAATCTGAGTGTAGCCTTGAGCAACCAGTCTGGCCTTGTTTCTGGTTATGACACCTTCTTCATTGGTTTTGTTCTTGAAGATCCACTTGGTGCCAATCACATTAGTTCCCTCAGGCCTAGGACCTAGCTCCCAGACTTCATTCCTTTTGAATTGCTCCAATTCTTCTTGCATAGCATTGATCCAGAACTCATCTGTCAGTGCCTCTTTCACGTTCTTGGGCTCAATTTTGGAGACAAAACATGAGTTTGAGACGATCTCAACCTCCCTTGATCTTGTAGTGACCCCTCTGTTTGGATCTCCTATAATCAGCTCCTTGGGGTGCATCTTCTGGATTCTAGTGGAGGATCTCTTGTCAGGTTGGTTGATGTTTGATTCATCTGTAGCAGAATCAGAGTTTTCTGCATTTTCTCCACTTTTAGCTGCATCTGCTACATTGTCTCCCGATGTTCTGACATCTTCTTCGACATCCTTCTTTCTTGCTGGAGACAGATCATCAACAACCACATTGATGGATTCCATCACTGTTCTGGTTCTGGAATTGAATACTCTATATGCTCTGCTGTTTGTAGAGTATCCCAGGAATATTCCTGCATCACTCTTGGGATCCATCTTTCTCCTTTGCTCTCTATCTGCCAAGATGTAACATGGACTTCCAAAGATGTGGAAGTGCTTGACAGATGGCTTCCTCCCTTTCCAGATTTCATACAGGGTGGTTGGAGTCCCTCTTCTCAGTGTGACTCTGTTGTGGATGTAACATGCTGTGTTCATGGCTTCAGCCCAGAGATTATAGGGAAGTTCTTTGGCATGAAGCATGACCCGAGCAGCCTCTTGCAAGGTCCTGTTTTTCCTCTCAACTATCCCATTCTGTTGTGGTGTAATGGCTGCAGAGAACTCATGAGTGATGCCTTCAGATGTGCAGAATTCAGTGAACCTGCTGTTTTCAAATTCTCTGCCATGGTCACTCCTGATTCTCTTGATGACACAGTCTTTCTCTCTTTGAAGTCTTAGACTCAACTCTTTGAATACTTCAAAGGTTTCTGATTTCTCTCTGATAAAGTTTACCCAGGTAAATCTGGAGAAATCATCCACAACAACATAGGCATACCTCTTTCCTCCAAGGCTTTCAACTTGCATAGGCCCCATCAAATCCATGTGAAGTAGTTCCAGCACCCTGGAAGTGGTCTGATGTTGAAGCTTCTGGTGGGACATCTTGACTTGCTTTCCAATCTGACATTCACCACAGATTCTGCCTTCTTCTATTTTCAGATTGGGAATGCCTCTAACAGCACTTTTGTCAAGGATTTTCTTCATGCCTCTTAAGTGCAGATGTCCAAACCTTTGATGCCATATTCTGACTTCATCTTCTTTGGAGGATAGACATGTAGAGGAGTAGCTGGTTTCTTGGGGTGTCCATAGGTAACAATTGTCCTTTGATCTGCTGCCCTTCATTAGAACTTCACTCTTCTCATTTGTCACCAAGCATTCTGACTTTGTGAAGTTTACATTGAATCCTTCATCACACAGCTGACTGATGCTAATCAAGTTTGCAGTCAGTCCCTTCACCAGCAGTACTTTGTTCAGACTAGGAAGTCCATCATGAACTAGCTTTCCCATTCCAATGATCTTTCCTTTAGAGCCATCTCCAAATGTCACATAACTAGTGGAGCAGGGCTCAATGTTCAGCAGGAATTCTTTGACTCCTGTCATGTGTCTGGAACAGCCGCTATCTAGGTACCAATCTTCCTTAGCTGATGCTCTAAGTGAAGTATGAACAACAAGACTGACAGCCTTGTGTTTTGGAACCCACATCATCTTCTTTCTGCTGTTGCTGCTTTGAGTTCCATGATGTGGATGGCCATGTAGATGATAGCAAAAGGGCTTTATGTGACCATACTTGCCACAGTAGTGACACCTCCACTTCTTTCTTTTGCTCTTTTTCTGCTGCATTCCATGATGTCGAGACCGATGTTGTGACATCGTGGCTCCAGTCCTGTTTTTGGCAGGAACAAATTCTGTCATGGTTGTTCTGCCAGCAGACTTAGGATTAAATCCAAGTCCTCTCTGGTTTCCAGCATTCTTTCCAAGCAGCAGCACCTCATCAAGTGTATCTGAGCCTTTGTTCAGCATCTTTATTGATTTTGTCATGTTTTCTAGCTTAGAGTTCAGAAAACCGACTTCACCTTTAAGCTCAGAGATCTCCTCTTTATGTGCCTCCTTCTCAGCTTCCAGATCTGCAATGACCTTCTTCAGTTGTGCTTCTTGCTGAAGGATCTTCTCACTTTTGATGCATAGTTTTCTATAGGATGTAGCAAGCTCATCAAAAGTGATTTCACTGTCTGTATCACTTGAATCTTCAGCAGTTTCAAATATCCCAGTGAGTGCATTCACATCTCTGTCAGAATCACTTTCTTGTTCACTCTCTGTATCAGATTGACATACAGAGAGTCCTTTCCTGTGCTTCTTGAGATGAGTGGGACATTCAGCTATGATGTGTCCATAGCCTTCACACCCATGGCATTGAATTCCTTTGCTGTGACTGGGCTTTACATCTGATTTTTTCTGGTATTTACTGCCTTTCCTGATGTCGAAAGGGATGTTCTGGACATGTGGTTTCTGCCTCTTGTCCATTCTGTTTAGCACTTTGTTGAACTGCTTTCCAAGGAGCACAACTGCATTTGTCAGACCTTCATCAGTATCCAGGTCATACTCATCTTCTTCTCCTTCATCATTGGACACGAAAGCCAGATTCTTGCTCTTCTTTTCAGCCCTATCCGAGAGTCCTAGCTCAAAGGTTTGAAGAGAACCAATGAGTTCATCTACTCTCATGTTGCAAATGTCTTGGGCCTCCTCTATTGCAGTGACTTTCATGTCAAATCTCTTAGGCAAGGATCTGAGGATCTTTCTCACCAGCTTTTCATCTGTTATCCTCTCTCCCAAGGCAGTGCAGGCATTGGCAATTTCAAGAATGTTCATGTGGAAGTCATGAATACACTCTTCCTCCTTCATCTTCAGATTTTCGAATTTTGTAGCCAAGAGTTGCAATCTGGAAATCTTCACTTTGGAGGTTCCTTCATGAGTGATTTTCAGGATCTCCCATGCATCTTTGGCCACTGTGCAAGTGTTGATCAGTCTGAAGATGTTCTTGTCAACTCCATTGAATAGTGCATTCAAAGCTTTGGAGTTTCCAAGTGCCAATTCGTCCTCTTCTTTAGTCCAGTCTTCTTCTGGCTTCAATTCATCAGTGGGCTTTCCTTCTGTGTCCAGCATCTTGGGATGTTCCCAGCCTTTGATGACAGCTTTCCAGGTTCTGCTATCCAGTGATTTGAGGAAGGCCACCATTCTTGCTTTCCAGTATTCATAGTTGCTTCCATCAAGAATTGGTGGTCTGTTCACTGGTCCTCCTTCTTTCTCCATGTTCATCAGAATTTATCTCCCCAGATCTCACTCTGTGATTTCGAGTGTTGGCTCTGATACCAATTGAAATTCTGATACCAGGGGACAGATGTCGTACAGGATGTCACGACATCACGCTTCAGAACATGCAGATTGTATGTGTCCGTATGAACAGATTAAACAAGTAAATAACACAAGAGAATTGTTAACCCAGTTCGGTGCACCTCACCTACATCTGGGGGCTACCAAGCCAGGGAGGAAATCCACTCTCAATAGTGTTAGTTCAAGGTCTAACAACCCCTGTTTACAACCTTCTCACCTAACCACTACCCGTGCGATCTCTACCTAAGACCCAATCTTAGATATGAGAACCTCTGCTCACTCCCTCTCACTCACACTCCCGTGTTTACAATTAATTCAAAGACACACCAGAGATCAACTCTGAACAAAAGAGATCAACTCTACACACTAGAGATCAACTCTAGACACAAGAGATCAACTCTACACACATAGGTCCAACACTTGATGTTAGGGTACCATCAAGGTGGCTCACAAATCACTCAAGTCCCAAAACTCACAAAATAACTCTTCAATCCCGGACTTGGTGCAGAACTCGTGCAGCCTCCATGATTATATAGCCGTGTACGATTCTGGGCTGCAAGTTCTTGATGCTGGAGGAGATCTATCTTCTTCCTGAAAATCTGCAGTTAAAGAACTAAAAGATAACTTTTGATCTTTTAGTTTGAATCTTTAATCTTTAATCTTTAATCCCTGAACGAACTCTTCTACTTTGAAATTCGAACTATAATGATCTTTTAATTCGTTCCTAAAGATAGATCTTCTTATCTCTTGCTAACTGCACAATAATCTGTTAAAGATATAACAGATTTATATGTCCAGTATTTTCGGGCCAGATGTCAGGACATCGTATCCGACATCTTGGATCCTGCAGCTTCAATGCTTCACTTGACTTTTATCTTGCATTGTACAGCACTTCCAGTATTTTCGAGCAGGATGTCAGGACATTGTATCCGACATCGTGGATCCTTCAACTTCAATTCTTCATTAGACATTTTATCTTGCCTTGTGCATTGTGCAGCCCGTTCTTATTCCTTGTCATAACGTTGGACATCTTGTGCAGCAACTCCAGCTTTCCTTCATTGTCTAAGTGTTCATGTTTTAACAAAATCTTAGCCAATCTTTTAAAGCTCAGTAGAGCTAAACACTAACACTAGCAAACATGAAGGCTCCTTAGGTCACCTCGAGGATATCCTTGCTTGCCTTGGGGACACAATGCACGCGATTACTCTGAAAATGGATGAATTACTTCATTGAGTTACCCTTGTCACCTTCCCTTCCACTGCCAATCCTCCACTCCACCACCACCACCACCACCATCCACCTTTTGTTCCAGCAACAACACACAAAATGAAGTTAGAAGTGCCTCATTTCGACGGCACCGAACCTCTTGGTTGGATCTTCAAGATCAACCAGTACTTCGAATACCATGGCACCACGGACCATGAACGACTTATAATTGCTTCATTTTACATGGAGGGAAGGGCTCTTGTTTGGTTCCAGTACATGACTAGCAATGCCCAATTCACCTCATGGCTTCATTTTTGCAAGCTCTGCGAACCAAGTTTGCCCCGTCCCAATATTAAAACCCCACCGGTGCCTTGTTTAAATTAACTCAGAGGGGTTCTGTTCCGGAATACCTGTCGGAGTTTGAAGATTTGGCTAATAGGATTATTGGCCGGCCGCCACCTATTCGCTTCTGGCAAGTACACCGAATCACACAAGTAGTATAAAATGGTAAGAATCGAGTATCGAACTCTCGGGGAACTTGTGTTATTTGGTAAGCTATTTCAGCAAATAGGTGTCTAGTGTGTAAAGATAAGTGTGAATATGAACAGGTGTATACACTATCTATGCAAAAAGGAAAATCACGTGAGAGAAATGATGTGTAAAAACAAGTAGAAAACACGTTGGCCTTCCTAATAGGTGCCTAATGCTAAAAAGATATTCTCTATCTAACAATGCTCATGTGTTCCTATGGTGTTTCCTAAGATACTAAACCCTGATTCCTCATGATAGTTTAGCCTAATCCTGATCAAGCATCGTCCGCATATTCCTCTTGTTGGACTAAACTCAACTAGGATCGCATTAAGACACACATACACAACTAAATTATCGCACCCCGATTCCTCGTGATAGTACAACAACTTAGCCCTGTACTATCAAGGACTTTAGAATCTGACCAGTTTCCACTGCTGAATGACCCTAAGAAAGCATGCATCTACGTGATCAAGATAAAGGCATACTGGAGTGAAAAGCAAATAGCACAGAGAACACACAAAACATCATTAAATAGATAGAAATATATTTACATCAGGTACCTACAGGGAAGATCCAACAGAGGATTTAGCTTTCCATAACCAGGAAGCCTTCTTTACAACAAAGAAAAGAACAAAGATGAAAGATTGCAAAAATACAAGTGGTGAGGATGTCTCCTTCACCTCTAGGATCTCACAATCACTCACAAACTCATCTCAAACTCTCAGAACGGCTCCTGCTTCAAGCTCTAGTCTCTAAAGATCTTCACACAGCAAAATCTCTCAAAACTCTCTGGAACATGGACCTTTCTCTCTCTAGACATGCAAAGTGTTAGACAAGTGGCTTCAGATATCTTAAGAAAGGGGGTTGAATTAAGATATCACAAAATTTTCTTAATTAAAATTTTTATTTTGATTTAACCCAAATCCCAAGAATCCTTTCAAAATGAACTTCTAAATAATTATGCAAATAAAACTTATTGAATAGAAGCAATAAACAATAAAAGAGTTTAAGGGAAGAAAGATTGCAAACTCAGATTTATACTGGTTCAGCCACACCCTTGTGCCTACGTACAGTCACCAAGCAACCCGCTTGAGAGTTCCACTATCTTGCAAAAGCCCTTTACAAGTTCTGAACTACACAAGGACAACCCTTCCTTTATGTTCAGATTGTTTTACAATAAGAGACCCTCGGTCTCTTAATCCCTTTTCAGAAATAAGATGAAGAGAAGAAGAAATATCTCTTGAAAGAGATAGATTGAACAATTATGCACTCAAATAATTCCTTATTGAATTGCAAGTGTATTGGCCAAGGAATTTTTAAGAGGATAAAATGATTTTTCTTTTGAGAGGATAAGACCTTTTGGTTCTGAAAAACTCTGAGCAAATTCGTGTTCCAAGTCACATATAAATAGACCTTTGATGGCCATTTAAAAACCTTTTGGACAGATATGACTCTTGGAAATTATTTTCTGAAATTCTCCTCTAGTAATCGATTACAAGATTTGTGTAATCGATTACAGGCTTTAAAATTTGAATCAAAACGTTCAATAAATACTGGTAATCGATTACCATCCATGTGTAATCAATTACACAGTGTAAAATTTGAATTCAAATTTCTAATGGCTGTTATAAATCATTTTGGCCACTGGTAATCGATTATATCCTCTGGTAATCGATTACCAGAGAGTAAATCTCTTGAAAAAGACATTTTAGCTTAAATTTCTTGGCCAAACCTCTTGTTGTTTCAATTTGGAATTCCCTTCCTAAATCACTAGAGATCTTCTTGATGATGTATCTTGAATCTCTTGGATTTTTGTCTTGATCTAAACTTGAGAAGCGCATGATCACATGGCATCAAAACATCATGATCATATGGCATCATCAAAACATCAAAGTCAAAGTCTTTGCTTCTACACAAAGCTCTGAATCCTAGCCCAAAACTCCCTTCACAAAATCTGATTTCAGGCTTAAATAGGTGGCCTTGTTTGTGCTCGTGCGCTTAGCGCAATTTTGGACCGCTTAGCGCACATTAGTGAATTTCGGCTTAGCACGTGCCTTTCTCGCTTAGCGGATGGATTGAAGCAGTGCGCTTAGTGAGATGAAGCGGTGCGCTGAGCGAACCTGTACAGCTCATCTTCTTCCAGATTCTTCCTAGCGCTTAGCCGATGGGTGTTGCGCTTAGCAGACACTCGCTAAGCCAGCGGATTGGCTTAGCGAGAAGGTGAAAAATAGCACTTCAAAACTTGCCTAATTAACCTGAATTTGATAGAAAATGATTATTAAACACACAAAACAGAATTACCAAGTATTTATTACCTATCTTTAACTAAAAAAACTTTTAACACTACAAAAAAACCATAAATTGGAAGAGTTTGATACAATTTACACAAGTTTTATACACAAAAGTTAGTCGTATTCACCAACTAACAACTCCCCCAAATTTATAGCTTTGCTTGTCCTCAAGCAAAAAGAGAACAACTCACTTGTCCTCAAGTGATAATAGCATGCAGTGATCTTGTACAAAGGTGTATGGAGCAAAAATTACTGATAGCATGATAAGAGAATGAAGTAAAATGCCCTCATCACTTGTCATTCACAAGGTATGTAGTTATCCAAAGAGAAGAATAAAATGTAACCTAAACAATTAGATGGAGTTAGGCATAAGACAGATATCAAGGAAAGTAGCTTAAACCACAATCTCACGGCTACTGTTTCACTCAAGCACAAGTGTTTAAGCTATTCATTAATAACAACTAACAAGAGATCCAATCTTTGCACTTCATCTCATGCCATAAAGTAAAAAATGTATAAACAGAATCAGAAGGACTTTCCCAGGCTTGTAGTGAGGCTTGGCTACAAAAATCCATTGTTTTTTCTAGGATTCAAAGGCTTAGATTCTAAGAGAGCACAAATCCTAGACTTATCCAAGTGATCTTTTTCATGCGCTTAGCTTGCTCACTAGCTTTTCAGTTTTATTTGCTTTTGACCTTGTTACATCAGCATATTTTTCCTTCTCTCTTCTTTTTCTTTTTTTTTTTTTAACACACAACTTATGTGTTGTGTGTGCGGATGCTTTATCTCTTTCTTTGCATCCCAATTAGTTCCACTCCCCCAAATTTGGGGTAAATTTGCCTTGAACTATATGCTCTCCTAAAATCTAAACAAGGTATCTGGAGATAATTATTTAGTTTAGAGTTCAAATTTTTGACAATATCATTCAGCTCAAAAAGGGTGCAAAGGATATAATTATCATTCAAGGTAAGCTTTTTGGTCAAAAGGCTTGTGTATGTACAATCATGGCCTTCATCATGTCCTCATTTATACATTTCATTCTAAAATTTAGAGATTAATGCAAAGATTATTACTCACAGCTAGTCGTTCACTCACAGTTTAAGTTCACACTCTCACCGGTTTTGGTTCAAGCTTTTCTTTCTCAATCAATCTGTCTACTGACTAACAATTCTAAATGCAAGTTCACATTCTTGATCTTTCTTTGTGTAACATACACACTTGTTCAAACTCATGAAAAGAAACACAAATTCCATCAAAATCATGCATTCAATTCAAAATAAATGCATACAACCATTTTCATAAGTCAATAAAAGTACTTCACTGACATATCATTAAAAACGAAGTTAAACTGTTCAAAATGCTTCAAGATGAGCAAATAAAATACCCATGAACAAAACTAACAAAAAGGAATTATTGTACTAAAACCATGACCATAATAATAATAATTCAAAAAGCACAAAAAATATCATCAAGAATTTAAAAATCCTGTGATTGGTCCTAAGTATCTTGTGTCTGAACATCCTCCTTGTCTGTTAAGTGAAGCACAGGGGTAGCTGTAGGAGAGGTGTTCGGAGACAGGACTGGTGTAGTCTAATCCTCAGGAGTGGAAGGGTCTGCTGCCTGCTGAGGTGAAGCTGTATTTGCCACTGGTTCTGAAGGCTCAGAAGTGGCCTCAAGAGATTTCTCAGAAGTGGCTGCAGCTTCTTGTGCTTCATCTTCCTTCTTCCTTCTGACCAAGGGATTTGGAGTGGTAGTCTTGGATGACTCATCCTCCATATGTTGTGGTACCTGGGCTGTGGGACCTTCATCTTCCCTGTGAAGAGAAAACTAAGTCCCAGGCCAGGCTACCCACTCATTAAACTGCTCTATTGAAGGAATAGAGTCTGGAGGTGCCACCATCTGTAAACTCTATAATAAGATAATCTGCCCCCTGATGGATGCTTTGAAGCATGGCTTCAAGACACTGAAAATCTGCAGAAGCTGGGGTAGAAGGAGTTGTTGGGGTACGTGCTGGAGGAGGAGCTATAGATGTGGAAGGGGCCTCAGCTGGCCTTGTCCTCACTCTCCTGGCCCCTCTGATAGTAACTATCAGATCATCAGGGTTCCAACAGTTTTTCCTGATATAGGCCAAGTTAATGACCGGGCTCAGGCGTTCAAAGACCAGGCTGTCAGAAGCAACCCCTCTGGACTTACATAAAGCGATGATAAAAGTAGGGAACCCAAGTCTAGAAGAGTTAGACTGGTCCATAGATGTAATCTGACCAAAGATGAGAGTTCCCACATTCATGTCCATCTGAGAGACTAGGCCAAAGATCAACCTAGCTCGATCTACTATCAGGTCTAAGGTGTGGGAAGTAGGAGCCAGGTTGGAGTATGAGAGAACAGTCCACACCTGAGCAAGAGTTGTTAAATCTTTCCTGAGAATCTTCCCAGGGTGGCCTTCTGCATTCAAAACAAACCCCCGACTCGGGAGTCATAAGGTAGCCTCTATTTCTCTAATATCAGTGGGCAACCTGTAGTATCTGGAATATGCGGGTAAGGTTTCACCCTCAGCTAGTACCACAGGTGTCTCCAGAAAGGTGTTGAGGTTGTCTGCGTCAATCCTCACCAAGTGGCCTCTGACCCTGACTTGCTTTGGTGAAGGCCCTTCGGAGCTGTAAAGGTTGGCATAAAACTCCTTCACCAAAGCTAGATCTATGATGTTGTCAACTAAATTGGTGAGGCGTTTATGGAAGTTACGCCTCTCCAATTCAGCCTTAAACTCGCCCAGCTCAGTATGGTATATTTCTACCTTCCTCTTAGGTAGTATATGTCTTCCAAGAACATTATCTGTGTATCGGGTCCAAGCCTCAAAAGAGTGGAACCTCCTTGTATCATACTGAGCTATGGGTCTTGTACCAATACTCTTTCTTTTTCTGGAAGCCATCTGCAGACAAAGGAATCAAATAGTTGATCAGGACTCAATTTATTAAAAATCAAAACTGAAAAATAAAACTGAAAAAGACACTGGCCGCTTAGCGAGACATGGTCCACTTAGCTGGTCTTTGCAAAAAAAAAAAAAACACTCCCGCTTAGCGACATGTGGAGCCGCTTAGCGAAAGTTGCAGAAATTCAGCTTCAGCGGAATTGGCTTAGCTGGAAAGTGCCCGCTAAGCTGAACATCTGCCACAAGGATATGCGCTAAGCTCCTTAAAGGTTGCGCTTAGCGGCACCAGTTCCTCAAAAATTTCACTAAGTATTGGGAGCTTAGTGAGCGAAGCTCGCTTAGCTCAGCGGATGCCGCAACAAATCGCGCTTGGCCCAGGAAAGCTCGGCTTAGCGCGCGGCTATCAACAAAAAATTGTCTAAGTTACCTGGGCTTAGCGATTCAGCCTCGCTTAGCCACAGGTAGTTTAGCAAGAAGATGAGTGTTCATCCTCAAAGGATAAACTCGCTTAATGCGGTAAGCATGCATAGGGAGTTCTTCAGAGAACGCCTATATACAATGAGTACTGATGAACTCGCTTAGCGCAGCATGCTCGCTTAGCGAGTTCATCGCATTTTTCAGAAAATGCAGAAAACGTAGTTCATTTTCTTGCACTTTTCAAGCCTCTAAAAGGCATATCAGACATGAAATGTGTGCATCATACTCAATACAGTATACAAGCGTATATAGTCCTAATCTTAAACTAATTCTAACAAAACATTAAAACCCTAAAATTCTAAAACTACAAGTGAAGTCTTTTATCCTAAAGTTTAGACAAGAAAAAGAGAAAAGGAACCAAGGAACTTACTTGGATGGTGTATGGTTGTTGCTTCGAAGTTGATAATGCAAAAAGAAAGCACAGATGCAAAATGTGCGAATTTTTGGAGAGAGAATGCAGAGATGAAGTTTCCGAAATCTGGCAAGTGTGAGTGTAATTGCTGTTACACTCACTTAAGCAGTTTTTGACACTCTCGCTTAGCGGACCGCTGCGCTAAGCAAGCCAGAGAGACGTTTGGTTTCTCAATGAGGCTCCCTTAGCGGATCCGCGCGCTTAGCCGATGTTTCAAATTCAAAATCAGTTTTTTTTTTTTTTGCACACAGGCTTGGCTTAGCGCGAGCATAAGACTGCTTAGCGAGGTTTGCATATCAGAAAAGCTGCAACTCTCGCTAAGCCAGGCTCTGGCTGGCTTAGCAAAAATGATGCATCTTAAGTACAGAGGAGCATCTGCTTAGTTGATAAGGACTCTCTTAGCGCTCACATTGCTGCAAGGAATTCAACTTAGCTGCCATGACTAGTGCTTAGCTTCATGAACCTCAGTTCTGGCCGTAAGGAATTTAGCTTGGCGACAATAGGTCGTGCTTAGCCAAGGATAAGCTGTCGCTTAGTGATCAGGCTACAACTTAGCCGAATTCAGATCGAATTGAAGTTGGCTTAGCTCAGCCTTGGCCAGCTTAGCGGACCAAATCAGCCTCAAATGCAAGGGTTGAGCGCTAAGTGCTTGAGACTCTCGGCTTAGCGCATGACCAAAGATGCGCTTAGCGAAAGGACTGTTTTTCAGAAAATGTTTTCTAAGTTATTTTTTAGTCCCTTCCTCAACAAATTGAAACCCTTATATCTAACATTCAAAGATAGACTGATATACTCCTATGAACAGATTATGCAGCAAGTTTCCAATCATCTAATGCATGAAAAACAAAAATTACAGAAATTAAAACTAGGTGGCCTCCCAGGAAGCGCTTCTTTAACGCCATTAGCTTGACACTTTTACCTCACTGGGCGATCTTATGTTTTGGTTCTTACCTTCAGAACCTCTTGACCTCCTTCCATTACCTGTAAGCAGACATTGTGTTTTGGAGTAGGCTTGTCTTCAACAAACAAATCAAAATCAATTTTCTGATCTTCAAAACCTAGCTCCAGTTTTGTCTTCCCCATATCAACTATGCAACTTACGGTCAACATGAATGGTCATCCCAATATTACAGGGATGTCAGTATCTTCAGAGATATCCATGACCACAAAGTCTGCCGGGAAGATAAAATGTTTCACTCTGACCAACACATCTTCAATTACTCCATATGGCCTAGTAACTGAGCGGTCAGCTAATTGTAAAGTCATCCGAGTGAGCATTATTTCCAACTCTCCCAATATTTTGCACATGGAGAGTGGCATCAAATTGATACTGGCTCCCAGGTCAATAAGAACTTTTCCCACATTGACTTCTCCAATTGAACAAGGAATAGGTACACTCCCAGGATCTTTATGCTTGGGTGGAAAGATCTTTTGGATCACAACACTGCAGTTTCCTTCCACTATGATGTTTTCCTGATGAATATATTTATGCTTCCTTGTTAACATATCCTTCAAGAATTTACAGTAGAGTGGCATCTGCTGCAAGGCTTCTTCGAAAGGCATGGTGTCATACGCTAATTTAGTCCGGGAACCATTGTTTGATGGCATGTAACCTTTGCTTGACCGCTTCGAGGTACTTGGCACCCATTGTTGCATAATACGTGAAGTTCCATAACGTGCCAGAAGTCAAAAGAGAGCATTGTTGGATGATCCGTGAAGTTCCGTAACATGCTGGAAATCAAAAGGCAGCATTGTTACACAATCCGTGAGGTCCCGTAACATTCTGAAAGCCAAAAAAGGGATGATTACGTAATCCGTAAGGTTCCGTAACATTACGGAAGGAAAACAAGTATCGTTACGGAATTCGTAAAGTTCCATAACGTTACGGAAAAAGAATCAGCAAAAAAAGGCAGGGGGTGTATTTAGTAAACAGGGGGTGCAAATAGCAACCAGGCCCACTTGGGCCTTCCTGGAAGTTCCTCCAGAAGGCACCAGCTCGCCTGGGCGAGCTGGGTGGCAAGCTTCTCCCTCTTTTCCCTATAAATAGGGGGAGGAGGGAAGAACAAAAAGGTTCAACCCTCCTGGTATCTGAGGATCACTTGAAATTAGTGATAAAAATCGTTTCCGTGAAGAAAATCCAAGCCGAGGCGCTTTCGTAACTCGTCCGAGACGTTTCCGTGGGTGATTTCGTGAAGATTTTCTGCCATCCTTCGTTCGTTCTTCGTCGTTCTTCGGTCTTCAACCGGTAAGTTCCCGAAATCGAACTCTTCAATTCATTCTATGTACCCTTGGTGGTCCCCATTTGTTTCGTGTACTTTTATTTTCATTTCATTTACTTTCCGTACCCCCTTTTGATGTGCTTTAGTCATTTATTTAAGTCATTTTTTCGCCTAATCAAAAAATAAAATAAATTTCCACCGATCATTTGAATTGTGACATCTGTTAATTTCTGTTAAAATGAAATCTGACCGTTCGGTCATGCCGTAACCACGTTGGAAACCAAAAAGAGGTAAAATAAATAATATAATAATAAAACAAAATCTTTTAGTAAAATGAAACAAAAAAAATCAATCGAACGTTTTCTCTTTGGGATTTTTCTTTCTTAATTGAATTGACTAATAAATAAAGTGAAACTAAGGCTAAAATCAACTCACAAAATCAAGCTTTGTCCGTAAAAATCACTGAAAAAACGTTTTAAGATCCAACGCCTTAATCGGTCCTCTTTGCTTTTTATCAGTTAACAAGGACCGTTCGAAAGCGTAAAATCGACACATCACTGCCTTTAGAAAGAACTATGTAGGTTTGATTTCCTCTTCGATAGAGGGTACGTAGGAGCAAAAGCCTCACTTTTGTCGACCTCAAAAATAAAAAAGAAATAAAAGTTTAGATACATAATTTCACACAATTCTAATCTAAGGCTGTTGTCCTTTGGGACAAACGTGAGAGGTGCTAATACCTTCCTCAAACGTAAAGATAACTCCCGAATCTGGAATATTCTTCATGACCAGTTTCCTTTGGTTTTTCTAACGTTTTCCTTTCAATAAACGTTGGTGGCGACTCCGCGCATTTTCATCTTATGGAAGACGCGCCCGTGAGCCTCGCCTCACTCGCCCGCAAAAGGGTAGGTTGCGACAGTTGGCGACTCCACTGGGGATTGTTTTTTTTTGAGTTAGGCCTATTTTAGGAAAGTGTGGAATTATGAAACTTTGTGTGTGCGTTTTTTCTTGAACTGTGTAAAAATAATAAATGTTGTCATTTCCACATTTTTACACCGCATTCTAAAAAGGGGCCCTATACCCGGGTCCATGGAAATCTAAGGAGTGGAGGTGAATCTATGGTCATGCTAGGTCTCCGACTTGCTTGATAATAGTGAAACCTCGTCTAGAGCTTTCTCTCTTTATAATGTGTTTTCACTGGTATTCCATACCGCAGCAATATTATAATCTTGAGTGATGATACCTCTAGAAAACAGCCATGTGAGATATGGATCGTTGGGAATAGTTATTAGCGACCCCTAGATATTATCCTATAGGTCCCCAAATAGGGGCATGGAGCAAGCACGCTCTATATCATTTGTTCTCATGCATTCTTCTGCGAATAGCACATAAATTATAGTTTTGTTGTATATCTAGTGATATCTTGTCTCTTTAGAGTAACGCGTCACTTTTTAATGCATACGTTGGGGCGCCACAATGCCTAGAGTGTAGTATTAAAAAGATGGATCTTTTTCAATCTCGTATATGTAAATTACCACTTGTTTTTCTTCTTTTCGTTTCATGCAGGTGCATTGCATCATTCATATCAGAGCCTTGATTCACCCCTTTTTAGGTAAATGATGGGGACAAATCAAATCGGAAAAAGATTCTATCAAGTCAAGATTAAGGGCCTAGATGTCACCAGCCTTAAGGAGTTGGGATGGTTGATGGGACCCCTCCAGATGCAAGCCTTCCGCAAGGCGTACGGAAAGATTTTAGATTTGACCATAGCAGAGGTATTCACAGAAGCCGTTGTATCCCTCACCCAATAGTATGACCAGCCATTGAGATGCTTCACGTTTGGGGACTTCCAAATAGTACCAACTGTTGAAGAATTTGATGAGATTCTAGGATGTCCTCTTGGGGGAAGAAAATCGTATCTTTTCTCCGGGTTTCTTCCCTCCTTGAGCAAGATTGCAGCTGTGGTCAGGGATTCGGCGAGAGAGTTGGATCGTATAAAGCAAACTCGAAACGGCGTAGTGGGCCTACCGCGGAAGTACTTGGAAGGCAAGGCAAGGGATATGGCGAATCAAGAGGAATGGGTCCCGTTTGCGGACATACTAGCTTTGCTAATCTTTGGGGTTGTCCTCTTTCCAAACGTGGACGGTTTGGTGGACCTGGCCGCGATTGATGCTTTCCTTGCATATCACCATAGCAAGGAGAGTCCGGTGGTAGCTATCTTGGCGGACTTATTTGATACATTTGACCGAAGGTGTGAGAAGAACAGCGCACGGATTGTCTACTGCTTACCCGCTCTTTGTGTGTGGTTGGTTTCGCACCTATTCCAACAAGACATAAGGCACCCATGTCCGCTCCAATGTTATCGCTCGTGTGTCGAAAAGAGAAGAGTAGATTGGGACCAATACTTGGCTGGGATAGGAGGCAGAACAATCAACTGATTTCCTCGATGGAAGGAAGGAAAGGGGGGAGTTATCTTCTCATGTGGGGGCTACCCAAACATTCCGTTGATAGGGACGAGGGGTTGTATTAACTACAATCTCGCACTTGCTATAAGACAGTTAGGGTACCCCATGAGGGGAGCACCGACGGAAGAAAGCCTCTCGCCTTTCCTTGTGAGAGATTTCGGCGCGCAAAGTTTCAAGATTGTACAAAGAGTCCACAAGGCGTGGGAAAGCCCGTTAAGGAAAGATAAAGAACTTAGGGGCATCCGTAATGGCATCATCGGTGGTTATCATAAATGGCTGAAAGTTCATACACGAGGGTTAGATTGGCTCTCCAAGTTGAAAATTATCAACAAGGAGAACTTCGAAGCTCCGGAAGAGGATGAAGAAGTCCGAGCTCTAAAAATAGAGCTAGGAAAGGCAAGACTCGCCAAAGAAAAATTCAAGTTAGTCGCTATAGACGTCCGAAAAGAGTGTGCCGAGTTACGAGAAGAGAATGCAGCTACCGCAAGAGCCCTTGAACAAGAAACCAAGAGGGCTCGCAAGGAAGAGCATGGCCGAGATAAATTCCGAGGAGCTTTGTGGGGCAGCAACAATGAGCTCATGCTTCGAAGGGAAGAGAGAGACCAATCACGAGTACATAGCATGGTCTTAAAGGAGGAGTTAGCTACTTGCTCAAGATGCAAGAAGAGTTTGGCCCAACACTTAGAAGCCACGGAGCAAAGCATGCTAGCTATAATAGGGCAGTACAAAGAAGAGTTAAACCAGTCTTTGACCCATGAGCAAAAGCTAGTAGAGGACTTCGCACAAGCATACGCCGAGAAGGAAGCAAGAGGGAGGGTGATTGATGCATTGCATCAAGAAGCGACCATATGGATGGATAGGTTCGCTTTGACCTTAAATGGAAGTCAAGACCTCCCGAGACTACTAGCCAAAGCAAGGGCCATGGCCGAAGTGTGTTCAGCCCCAGAGGAAATTCACGGGCTAATCAATTACTGTCAACACATGATAGATTTAATGGCCCATATAATTAGAAACCATTAGGTTCTGTTGTAACACTTTTGTAAAATCTTGGCTAGATGAAAGCTTTTTTCCTTTTTATAAAAAGAGAAGTTCTAAAACTCATCACGTTGTCTAAAAAGGCCTTGAGGTGGATCTAAGTGCTCTGATCATTCATTAGCATATTCATGATTTGGTGGCATGCTCACCACTGTTTGTTTCTTTAGGAAACTCACCATAACTAAAAAAGCGCAAAGGCACCCCTATAATACCCAATCCAAAAGTAAGATGGATAACAAAGAGGGAGTGCAAGAACAGATGAAGGCCAACATGTCGGCTTTAAAAGATCAGATGGCTTCTAACACGGAAGCCATGCTAAAAATTCAAAAATCAATAGAAGACAATGCTACGGCGGCCGCTTCCAATACAGCTAGGGAAGCGGAACCGGTGCTACAGCCCGCAATGAACTTGGGCCAGGACAGAAGCGTGACGGGTTTCAATCGGAGGTATAGTCCTCATGCCTACCCTTATGGTTTGCCTCCAGACTTCATTCCCCGTACCGCTCCAGACGATTTGAGCCAAGCCTCTACCTTCCAGGGGCAACTCCCTCCTCATGTCGACAATCCTCTGTAGGAAGATGATGAAGGACATGCCCATTTAGGCCCTCTACTTCCCCCAAGGGAACCAGCCCCCCATGAGTTGCCCCAACCAAACATAATCCGCCATGCCCCGTCTCAATCCGCACCCGTTAAGGAACTCGTTCCCATTTCAAAAGACAGGGGAAAGATCGATCTACTTGAAGAGAGGTTGAGAGCGGTGGAAGGCCTCGGCAACTATCCTTTCTCGGATTTAGCCGATCTGTGTCTGGTACCTGACATCATCATTCCTCCCAAGTTTAAGGTACCAGATTTCGACAAATACAAAGGGACGACATGTCCAAAGAGTCATCTTCGGATGTATTGCCAAAGGATGGGGGCATATTCCATGGATGAAAAGCTGTTAATGCACTTCTTTCAAGACAGCTTAGCCGGAGCAGTAGTGGTGTGGTACACAAATCTAGAAGCCTCTCAGGTCCGGTCGTGGAAAGACTTGGCAACTGCTTTCATTAGGCAGTACCAATACAACACGGATATGGCTC
Organism: Glycine max; assembly: GCF_000004515.6. Lineage (NCBI taxonomy): Eukaryota > Viridiplantae > Streptophyta > Magnoliopsida > Fabales > Fabaceae > Glycine > Glycine max. The sequence continues at coordinate 21,428,776 of NC_038247.2, read as the reverse complement.
CCGATTGGAACCAACTTCAGAGCATGAGCAAACGGGAACATGAGTCCATCAAGGAATATGCTCAAAGGTGGAGAGACCTAGCAGCCCAAGTCATCCCACCATCAATGATTATGGTAGATACACTGCCTATGTTCTACTACGAGAAGCTGATAGGATATATGCCGGCCAACTGTGCAGACCTCGTCTTCACCGGAGAAAGAATCGAGTCCGGACTCAGGAAAGGCAAGTTTGAATACGCCTCCAACGCTGGCCCCAATAGCAATAGAAGAGCCCCAATGGTGGGCATACGGAAAAAGGAAGGGGATACCCACCCAGTCACCACCGCCCCAACGTGGATGAAAACGCCCCAAAATGCTCAAAACTCATACCAACACAACCACCCGAACTTTTCGATCCGAGCCGGAAGTTCCCTCCCAACTCAAGTAGAAGGGCCTGCCACAACAGAAAAAACGCCTGCACAACACACGGCTCTAGCCACACCCCGGCCAGCCAATAATACGACTCCTAGCACGAGCTATGACAATCCACGACGCTCCCCGAGAGACCAGTTCTCTCCTATTCCCATGGCGTATTCCGAGTTATGGCCCTTATTATTGGAAAACCATTTGGTGGTGGCCATACCCGGAAAGGTCTTCCAGTCACCATACCCCAAGTGGTACAACTCAAATGCCACGTGCGCATACCATAGTGGAGCCCCCGGACACAACATTGATTCTTGCCTGCCATTCAAGTATAAGGTGCAACACCTAATAAATGCTGGCTGGCTTCAAGAAGAGGGCCCCAACGTTAAGACCAATCCACTAGCCAGTCATGGAGGAGCTAGCGTAAACGCCGTCGAAAAGGATAGGCCGTCGGGGTCAAAGAGATTAGAAGATGTGGCTACATCCAGAAGATTCATCTACCAGTCGCTGTAGGCAGCATGCATGGTCTCTCGTGGCAGAGACAAAAGCGACGAATGTCTGTTTCATCTCGGGGAATTTCACGACATGGAAACCTACCCCGCGGTGAAAGAGCTACTTCAACGGCTCATGGACTCGGGGCAGCTCAAAGTGTCCAAGAGAGGTAGGGAAGAACCGCAGATTTGCACGCAGTCGGCAGAAAGGAATGCTCCCCCAACCCCCAAAGCCCTAGTAATATGTTTCACTAGGAATATGACCAGCCCCAGGTCCGAGTACCCCCCCGACAGTGCCCAAGCCGATGCCATTTTCCTATCAAAGCAATAAGGTTGTCCCATGGAAATATACCCCTCCCTCTTTTGGAGAAGGGGCTGCAACCGAGGTTGACTCCTTGTCAGCCAAGGTGACCAACATTACCGGCCTTAGTGGCATAACTCGCAGTGGCCGGGTGTTCGCTCCCCCTCACTCGGCGGAATTTCCCTCCAATGGGAAAGCACCCATGACCCAAGAGTCCGCAGGCGCGGCCACCCCTTCAAAAGAAGTGGATCCCCCGGTAGTAAAGGGAGCTGAAAAGAAGGAAGGTCTCCAAGGAAAGGCGGTGACCTTGGAAAAGGCTCATGAGTTCCTTCGTCTCATCCAACAAAGTGAGTTTAAAGTAGTTGAGCAATTGAATAAAACTCCAACAAGGATCTCCTTGCTCGAACTGCTCATAAGCTCCGAGCCTCATCGTGCACTACTGGTAAAGGTCCTCAACGAAGCCCACGTAGCACACGACATCTCAGTCGAGGGTTTTGAAGGCATTGTTAATCACATAACTACCAAAAACTATCTCGCGTTCGCGGAAGAAGAGATTCCAGTTGAGGTGAGAGGGCACAACAAAGCTCTACATGTGTCTGTCAGATGCATGGACCATGTCGTCGCTGAGGTACTCATCGATAATGGTTCGAGTTTAAATGTGATGCCAAATACCACCTTGGAGAAACTTCCTTTTAATGTGTCACGTCTACAATCGAGTTCGATGGTAGTACGAGCTTTCGACGGTAGTCGGCGGGAGGTGATGGGGGAAATTGACATCCCCATTCAGATAGGCCCCCACACTTGCAATGTGGTTTTCCAAGTGATGGACATAAATCCCGTCTACAGCTGCCTTTTGGGGAGGCCATGGATTCACGCGCTAGGAGTGGTCCCTTCGACGCTTCACCAGAAATTGAAATTCGCGGTTGGTGGACTCTTGGTGATAGTGTCGGGCGAAGAGGATATATTAGTAAGCTTCCCCTCCTCGGCACCATATGTAGAGGTAGCGGAGGAATCATTGGAAACAACTTTCCAATCCTTCGAGGTGGTAAGTTGTGCCTTTGTGGAAACAAGTCCATTGCTACCTTGTTTCTCTAATGTGGCCCTAATGGTGGCGCAGGTAATGCTCAGGCACGGTTATGAGCCCGAAATGGGTCTGGGCAAGGACAGCCACGGGAATGCCGATGTGGTTGACGTTAGGGGTAACCCGCACAAATATGGGTTGGGGTATGAGCCCGGGAAACCTGGAAGAAGGAATGCACCATCAAGACTCCGGGCAGATAGGGCATGGCCCGGTCATGTTAGCCAGTGTTTCACAAGTGTCAGGATAATGTTCGAGGAAGAGGTGGCGGTAATAGGAGAATAGGCTCCACAAGATCCACCGAGTTTCGTGCGACCATGCCATCCCAATTTCCAACTGGGGAACTGGCACGTGACGAGCCAGTCGGAAGTCTATACCGCTGATTCAATGTAATTGGAGGCTATAGATTCCTTTCTCTTTTGTTTTGTGAAACCTACCTTATTAAATAACAAAGAGATCTTGTTTCATTTGTTCTTGCGATTCCATATTTTCTCATATCATTTTGCATGTTTTTGTTTTTTGTCTTGAATGGTATAGATGTGAGGATCGATCCTTTTAGGATCCTAACAACGAGGGTTTGATAATCGATTTTGACCGAGAAGTAAGTCCAACAATAAACGAAGAAGAGGAAGAGGACGTCCTTTCACCAGAGTTTGAGAGATTGATCGCTCAGGAAGAACGCGAAATGAAGCCTCACCAAGAGGAAACCGAACTGATAGACTTAGAGACCGGAGAGGGAAAGAAAGAAGTGAAAGTAGGAACTGGTATGACCGCACCTATCCGCCAAGGTTTGGTAACCCTTCTTGAAGAATATCAAGACATCTTCGCATGGTCGTACCAAGACATGCCAGGTCTGGACCTCGACATTGTGCAGCATAGGTTGCCATTGAATCCTGGGTCTTCCCCGGTTAAGCAAAAATTACAAAGGATGAGACCCGAAATGTCTTTGAAAATTAAAGAAGAAGTGAGAAAGTAGTTCGATGCAGGTTTCTGGGCTGTGGCTCGATATCCGGAGTGGGTAGCCAACATTGTCCCTATCCCAAAAAAAGATGGCAAAGTGCGAATGTGCGTAGACTATCGAGATTTAAACCGAGTCAGTGCTAAAGACAATTTTCCCTTACCACACATTGATATACTAGTAGATAATATAGCTAAGTTCGTCCTTTTCTCATTTATGGATGGTTTCTCAGGGTATAACCAGATAAAAATGGCACCCGAAGATGTGGAGAATACCACTTTCATCACCCTATGGGGAACATTCTACTACAAAGTGATGGCCTTCGGGCTAAAAAATGTTGCGGCAACCTATCAACGTGCCATGGTAGCTTTATTCCACGACATGATGCATAAAGAGATAGAAGTCTATGTAGATGACATGATTGCCAAATCTCAGACCGAGTATGAACACCTCATCAATCTGCGTAAGCTGTTTGGAAGGTTGCGAAAATACCAACTGAAACTAAACCCCGCCAAGTGCACCTTCGGGGTAAAGTCGGGAAAGTTGTTGGGTTTTATCGTAAGCCAGAAAGGGATAGAGATAGATCCCGAGAAAGTGAATGCCATTCTTGAAATGCCAGAGCCACGCACAGAGAAGCAGGTTCGAGGTTTCCTGGGCAGGTTGAATTACATCGCGAGATTTATCTCGCAACTCACCCCTACCTGCGAGCCCATCTTCAAACTATTGCGTAAAAACCAGGCAATCCTGTGGAATAGCGACTGCCAAGAGGCCTTCGAAAAAATCAAACAGAGCCTCGCGAATCCCCCGGTGCTCATGCCACCTGTAACAGGAAGACCTCTTTTCCAATACATGACTGTGTTAGATGAGTCTATGAGGTGCGTGTTGGGTCAGCACGATGACTCTGGGAAGAAGGAACAAGTCATTTACTATTTAAGCAAGAAGTTTACCGCCTGTGAGATGAATTACTCGATGTTGGAAAGGACGTGTTGTGCCTTGGTATGGGCGTCACATCGTGTTAGGCAGTACATGCTCAGTCATACCACTTGGCTTATTTCCAAAATGGATCCCGTGAAATACATCTTTGAGAAACCGGCCCTCACAGGACGAATCGCTAGGTGGCAGGTACTACTATCTGAATTCGATATTGTGTATGTCACCCAAAAGGCGATAAAGGGAAGCGCCTTGGCAGATTATTTGGCCCAACAACCCCTCCAAGATTACCGGCCGATGCACCCTGAGTTCTCGGATGAAGACATCATGGCCCTATTCGAAGAGAATCGGACGCACGAGGATATAGACAAATGGATTGTTTGTTTCGATGGGGCATCTAATGCTTTGGGCCATGGAGTAAGGGCAGTCCTTGTATCCCCAGATGATCAATGTATCCCTTTCACGGCCAGGCTGGGTTTTGATTGTACCAACAATATGGCCGAATATGAAGCGTGCGCCCTTGGGATTCAAGCTGCCATTGATTTTGACGTAAAGCTACTCAAAGTGTATGGAGACTCGGCTTTGGTAATACGTCAGTTGAGAGGAGAATGGGAAACTAGGGATCAAAAATTGATACTCTATCAAACTTATGGAAGTCCATGAGGGTTCATTTGGGACACATGCCAATGGGCATGCTATGGCCAGGAAGATCCTTAGAGCAGGTTATTACTGGCTCACTATGGAAAGCAATTGCTGCACCCATGTAAGGAAATGCCATAAATGTCAAGCGTTCGTAGACAATGTTAATGTTCCGCCACATCCTCTGAATGTCATGTCCGCCCCTTGGCCTTTTTCCATGTGGGGGATAGATGTCATAGGGGCCATCGAACCCAAGGCTTCGAACGACCATCGCTTCATTCTCGTGGCGATAGATTATTTCACCAAATGGGTTGAAGCGGCTTCCTATACCAATGTCACAAGGAGTGTGGTGGTCAGATTCATAAAGAGGGAACTGATTTGTCGATACGGACTCCCTAGGAAAATCATTACTGACAATGGCACCTGTCATACCCTAATTTCGTCCGAGGACTATTGCTTGATGGCATGCAACCTTTGATTGACTGCTTCGAAGTACTTAGCACCCTTTGTTGCACAATATGTAAAGTCCCGAGATGCGTCGGAAATCAGAAGAAAGCATGGTTACGCGATCCGTGAAATTTCGTAATGTGGCGGAAACCAAAAGGAAGTATTGTTATGCAATCCGTGAGTTTCCATAACTTCTTCAAAAGCTAAAAAAGAGTAAATACATGATCCGTAAGGTTCCGTAACCTTACGGAAAGAAAATAAGTATCGTTACGAAATTCGTAAAGTTTTGTATCGTTACGGAAAAAGAATCACCAAAAAAAGCAAAGGGGTGTATTTAGTAAAATGGGGGGTGCCAATAGTAATTTTCGAATCTGGGCCCTTCTAGAGGTTTCTGGCCAATTTCTTGCTTAAGGTGGAAGCAACCTAGCTCACCTGGGCGAGTTAGGTGGCAACCACCTCCCCCGTTATGTTAAAAAATGGGCTTCCGGGACACCCGCAATGCTTCCTTAAAATTCCCATAACCCTAAATAAGCATATTTCACTTAATATGGGTGAGAAGAAAGAGAAAAAAGAAGAAAATCAAGTCCTATAGGCTTCCGTAACTTTTCTGTAAATTACAAAAGAAGAGGGGTGAACTTATCAAAAATGGGGGGGTGCAAATAGCAATTTTGAAATTTTGAAATTGGGCCTTCCAGAGTATTTTCGAAGCTGGATTGCTTCTGGAGGAAGCAACGCAGCTCGCCTGGGCGAGCTGGGCGGCAACCTCCTCCCCCTTTTTCCTATAAATAGGTTGAAGGGGGCTGTTCTAAGGGTCTCGGATCCCCCTGATGATGTATTTCAGTTGTTTTTGGTGAAAAAAATTGTTTTCGTGAAGAAAATCCAAGCCGAGGTGCTTCCGTAACGCTTCCGAGATGTTTCCGTAAGCAAATCCGTGAAGGTTTTCCTCCGTTATTCACCGTTCTTCATCCGTTCTTCGTTCTTCAACGGGTAAGTTTCCAAATCCGAGACTTTTAATTCATTTCTTGTTTCTTGGCTTTCATTTTTATTTCGTTCAATTTCGGTTTCTTTTCTTCCGTTTTTGACGAGCTTTAACCGATCGTTTAAGCCGTTTTCTCGCCTAATCAAAAAATAAAATAAAGCGAAAAAATCAATCGGACGTTTCTCTTTGGGATTTCTCTTTCTTAATTGAATTGACTAATAACTAAAGTGAAACTAAGGCTACAATCAACCCGCAAAGTCAAGCTCATCCACAAAAAATCACTAAAAAAGGGATTTGAAAAGTTCAATATCTCAGTTTTTCTTACCAAGTAAATGGATTATTTTTAAGGTCCAACGCCTTAAAATGATCACCTTCCAAGTAAAAAGAATTGCTTGATTCACCCTTAAAAAGAACTACGTAGGTCTGATTTCCTCTTCGATGGAGGGTACGTAGGAGCAAGAGCCCCGCTTTTGTCGACCTCAAAAAATAAAAAGAAATAAAAGTTAAGGTAACACAATTTCCACAATTCTAAAAAATAGGCTGTTGTCCTTTAAGACAAACGTGAGAGGTGCTAATACCTTCCTCAAACGTAAATACAACTCCCGAACTTAGAATTTTCGTTTTTGACCGATTTCCTTCAGTTTTTTCGACGTTTTCCACAAATAAACGTTGGTGGCGACTCCGCGCATCTTTCCTCCTTTGGAAAGCGCACCCGTGAGCCTCGCCTCGCTCGCCCGCAGAAGGGCATGTTGTGACAGTTGGCGACTCCACTGGGGACTGTTTTTTGTGAGTTAGGCCTATTTTAAGGAATTGTGGAATTGTGAAACTTTGTGTGTGCATTTGTTGAACTGTGTAAAATGTAATAACTACTGTCTTTTCACATTTTTACACTGCATTCTAAGCACCCACGGGTTTGAGTAAAAAAGGGGCCCTATACCCGGGTTCATGGGAATCTAAGGAGTGGAGGTGAATCTATGATCATGCTAGGTCTCCGACTTGCTTGATAATAGTGAAACCTCGTCTAGAGCTTTCTCTCTTTATAATATGTTGTCGCTGGTATTCCATAGCGCCACAATATTATTATCTTGAGTGATGATACCTCTAGAATATAGTCGTGTGAGCTATGAATCGTTGGGAGTAGTTATTAGAGACCCCAAGATATTATCCTATAGGTCCCTAAAGTAGGGGCACAAAGCGAACACGCTGCATGCCTTTTAAACACTGTCATGCATATAACCTAAATGTCATGTACGCCTTTGTTGTTTGTAATTATTTGTGGATATTGTCGTACTCTATGCATCCCTGTGTTATGCTTTTGCGCGTCTACATCATGTCGTCACGCACGCGTTGTATGTTGGTCTCGTCTTTTGTCATGGGAAGCCGGAAGATCCATATCACCTTCTTAACTACACACATGGGGCACTGCACCCCCAAGTGTGCAAGTAAGAAGAGATAATTTTTCAGGGCTCTCGTGTCCGTAAATGCATTCATATCATGCATCGCATAAACATCTCTTCAGCATCATAATGAACATATTGTTCCTGCATTTGTCCGTTATCACATTCCAACCTCACATTTTGCATGGGTCATAGCATCATCATGTATATGCGTTCAACAAACTTTTTGATCTACAAATTGCATACCAATTGTTTTCATGTTTGCTCATGCGTGACCCTTGCGTTTTCCTCTGCAAGACAAAAACAAAAAAGAAAGCACGGAAATTCACGCTGCATTCTTAGTTGCATATATTTGGTACCATGAGCCAACCATGTTGGGATCATAAACCCATTTCACTTAAAAACAAAATGATTGAACACGGTACCTAATGCATGGTTAACTAAGAAAGGATGTTTCTTTGGACATCTCAAACTCATAATTACATTTCCCATGCATAGCATGCGTATTCCCGAGTCTTTCATCCCTATGAAATGTTGATGAAGTATTGGCAATCAAAATTGCCATTCCCTGGGTTATGGGGTTGAACCAAGCTCGTGCTTTTACGAAAAGGTTCATCGAGTCAAGTTGAAGTATGGAAGTAACCATCTTGCAAAAAATTGGGGCAAAAGATGGATCGTGTTACATCTCTGCTTCGTCTACTGCCAAACACATTTTAGGAATGTCGATGTCCCTGTTACTTCCAATTCCACCTTGACGAAGATGTCTTGGACCATGTTGAAAATCTAAATTGATTCAACCCCATATCCTGCGTAAAAATTCGCAATACTTCAACTGTGCATCATTCGCATACATCCATGTTGTTCATTGGTTGCATTGCTCATTGCATTCTTTCCTTGAAAAAAAAAGAACTTAATCATTGTTATAAAAAAGAAAAAAAAAGCATGTTTTACGGTGCCCTTACCGAACCCGTGCTAGAGCTAGAGTAATGGGTAAAGCGGAGGAGGTACAAGAGCAGATGGAGGCCGACATGGAGGCCATGAAAGAGCAAATAGCCGCAATGATGGAGGCCATGATGAGCATGAAGAAGATAATGGAAGCCAATGCGGTTGCAGTTGCCGCCACCAGCACTGTTGCTAAGGTGAACCCGACATCCCCATCCGGCATCAACCAAATGAATCATCCAACCTCAGATATGGTAGGCAAAGATTTGGGAAGTACGGGCGGCCCCCATTATGCGCAAATTTAAAACAAGCATGCCTTTCCACCATATGGCTTGCCTCCCAACTATACACCACCCAATGTAGCATACACTCCCAGAGAGAATGTCAATAACTCCACTCCTATACCCATTGAGAGCCAATAACCCCGAACTATCATGCACATGTCTCTTAAACCGTGGGGGAGACACATGAAATTCCTCACCACAATCTAGCCGACTTCGAGCCTTGCCTCGGATATGCCACTGAAGGGCAAGCAGTTGGTGGTATACCCCTGCAAAACACTTTGGAGGGCCCTCAGTATCACCCACAACTACACCTCTTGCATTCCACAACAAGTAAAAACCCTCATGCTATGGCAGAAATGGGAAAGTTGGATCATCTAGAGGAAAGGCTCAGGGCCATTGGAGGAGGTGAAGATTATGCCTTTGCTAACCTAGAAGAGTTGTTCCTAGTACCCAATATCATCACCCCTCCCAAGTTCAAGGTGCTAGACTTTGACAAGTACAAGGGGACTACTTGCCCCAAGAACCATCTAAAGATGTATTATCGGAAGATGGGGGCATACGAAAAAGATGAGGAATTGCTGATACATTCCTTCCAAGAAAGTCTTACTGGGGTAGCTGTTACCTGGTACACTAACTTGGAACCTTCCCAAGTCCATTCTTGGAAGGACCTAGTGGTTGCCTTCATTAGGCAGTGTCAGTATGATGTCTTTGGATAGGATACAACTACAGAACATGTGCAAAAAAGGGGCACGAATCTTTCAAAGGAATACGCCCAAAGGTGGAGAGACCTGGCAGTTCAAGTGGCACCTCAATGACGGAGAAGAAAATGATGACAATGATAGTAGACACATTACCAGTATGAAAAGATGGTGGGCTACACACCTTCAAGCTTTGATGATATGGTCTTCACCGACGAAAGGATCAAAGTAGGTCTAAAAAGAGGCAAATATGATCATCATGCTTTGATACATGCCAAAAAAAAAAAAAATAGGGCAAATGAAGAGGGTGAGAATGAGGGAGAAGCCCATGCTGTGACTGTCATTCCTATACAGCCAAGTTTCCCACCAACCCAACAATGTCATTACTCAGCCAATAACAACCCTTCTCATTACCCACCACCCAATCATCCACAAAGGCCATCCCTAAAATCAACCACAAAGCCTACCTACTGCACTTCCAATGACAAACACCACCTTTAGCATAAACCAAAACACCAACCAAGAAATGAATTTTGCAGTGAAAAAGCCTGTAGAATTCACCTCAATTCCAGTGTCCTATGCTAACTTGCTCCCATATCTACTTGATAATTCAATGTTAGCCATAACCCCAACCAAGGTTCATCAACCTCCATTTCTCCGAGAATATGACTTGAACGCAACGTGTGATTGTCATGGAGAAGCCCCGGGGCGTTCCATTGAGCATGGTAGGGCCCTGAAGCGTAAGGTGCAAGGTCTAATTGATGTGGGCTGGCTGAAATTTGAGGAGAATCGCATGTAAATCCTGACATTGACAAGAGATGCCACACATGGGGCAATTTTGAAAGCTGTTGTTAGATGTCTCTAATGACTCATCAGGATTTTCAAGTTTGTACCATTATTGTAAACCACAGTTACAATGTTAAATGAAATGGATAAAGTTGATATCTTTGTCCCTCATCCTCTCACAAACGCATCTTTGCTTATTCAACTTTCACCGGAATGTGGGTGCAAGCCATTGGACTATTTGCTCAAGCGACCTGTGCTCCTGAGTTTGGACTTCCAAGACCGTTCAATCAGAGATTACTCGTCTTGCACGTTGGTGGGGGTGCCGTAAAACAACGAGTAAAGTTCAAAACAAATAAGTTTCAAAATAAAAAAAAAGAGTTCAAAAAGAAAAAAAAACATTTGATTAACTGTGTTTTCAAGACGTTCATGTGTCCTCATTTTATCATTCCGGAAAGTTTGTCTTTTTAGAGAGAAGTAAGTTATCAAGAATAGGATGTTGGACAAATGGCCTCAGTTACCTTAAGAAAAAGGGGGGTTGAATTAAGATACGAAGACTATTCCCCAATTAAACTTTCACTCTCTCTTTTCGGATTAACAATGCACCCTTAACATGAATTACTCAAAAGACAATTCAAAATAAACTTCTTTAAAGCAAAAGATAAATAGCAATAAATAAAAGAAGTTTAAGGGAAGAGAGGAATACAAACTTGATTTATACTGGTTCGACTACTTCCCGTGCCTACGTCCAGTCCTCAAGCAACCCACTTAAGATTTTCCACTCTCTTTGTAAAACTCCTTTTACAAAGTCTGAACCACACAGGGACAACCCTTCCCTTGTGCTCAGGAATCCTCTACAACAAGAGACCCACGGTCTCTTAATCCCTTTTCAGAAATAAGAAGAAGAGAAGAAGAGATCTCTCTTAAAAGAGATAGATTGTACAATGAAGATCAATCAAAATTCCTTATTAAATATGCAAGTGATTGACCAAGGAATCTTTTTGAGAGGATAAGACATTTCAGTTCAGAAAAACTCTTAATCTTTTAAGAGGATAAAACTTTTTGGGCAATGAAAACTCTCTTTAAATTCGTGTTTCCGAGTCACATATAAATACACCTTTGATGGTCATTCATAAACCATTTGAATAGATGTGACTCTTGGAAATTATATTCTGAAAATCCCCTTTGGTAATCAATTACAAGACTTGTGTAATCAATTACAGGTTTTAAAAATTTGAATTAAAACATTCAATAAACTGCTGGTAATCAATTACCATCCATGTGTAATCAATTACACGTTATAAATTTTGAATTCAAATTTCTAGTGACTGTTATAAACATTTTCAGCTGCTGGTAATCGATTACTAGAGAGCAAATCTCAATTTGAAATGATAGAATTCTTTGGTCAAACCTTTTGTTTTTTTCAATTTGGAAACTTCTTCCTAAAGATTCTAGAGACCAACTTGATCATATATCTTGATTTTCTTGGATTCTTGTCTTGAATAAAACTTAGAAGCACTTGATCCTTTAGCATCATCAAGACATCAAAACATCTTGCTTCTACATAGGAGTCATTTGACTTAATCCATCAACTGAAAAATCCTTCAACTATTTCTGGTCCTTGGAAAATTCTTTTTGCAAGAATCAACTGCTTCTTTCATTCTTCCTCACTATGAGGTTGTGAAAACAAGACAACAATTGGTACCTCTAAGCCCTACACTGGGGCAATGAAAGGCACCATGCATAAACCTCAAACGAACCTAGGGGAAAATTAGAAGTTCTCATCCAATAGGTTCCTTGCTACAAGGTCATGACGAAAGACAACGATTGTACCTCAAAGCCTTACACTGGGGCAATGAAAGGCACCATGCAAAAACCTCAAGCGAACCTAGGGGCAGATTAGAAGTTCTCACCCAATAGGTTCCCAGCTACAAGGTCATGACGAAAGATAACAATTGGTACCTCAAAGCCTTACACTGGGGCAATGAGGGGCATCGTGCATGAGCCTCAAGTGAACATAGGGGCAGATCAAAAGTTCTCACCCGTCGATGTTTTTAAACAAGAAAAAAAAAAGGGGGGGAGACAAACCTTGGAATTTCAATAGATTGATTAAACGTCAAACGGCTCCATTGCCGTCACTCCAAAATGGTCAAGTGACTAAATCAAACAGAACATACACTCTGAGGGAGTTCCTGGAGAGATTTGCAAAAGATAGGATAAGGTTGCATGAATTATCACCTTTTTCAAAAGGACAGTCAATCTGTGTTTTCCAAAAAGATTAAATCAAAATCAAAATCACAAAATAGGGAAAGAATGTCATGAACATTGTACAACTTTCCATTGCATTGCATTGTTTCATATGAGGTCAGTGTTACCAAAAAAGGTTGCATGCGTCTGCATCCCTAAAAATCATGTTAACTGCATAGATTTCCTACATCTCGTGTCCAATCTTTTTGGATGACCAGCCCTCTCGATGAGTCGATCTCTTGCTTTCTCATAAAGGTGGACCCTTGGGTACTAGTACCTATCACCTTTAGAGGACTATATGTCCTCGCCATCAGAGGACTGCACATCCTCGCCTGCAGAGGGCTTCACACCCTCGCCTTTAGAGGGCTACGCGTCCTCATTTTTAGTGTGATCCATATCCACACCTTAAGAGAATATAAGGTCCTTTGCCCTTAGATGCTTAACCGAGACTTGCGCTCCAGGTTAAGGGGCCAGTAGTTTCCTTTTTATCAGTTCCTGGGCCACCCCCTGATATTGCAGGGCAACCAACTGTGCGAGCACATCCAGAGAGGGAGGCTATCACGCATCTACTATGCATACCGGGGCAAGATTTCACCCGTGCCGCTGCAAAAAGATGAGTGCGGATCATGCGCACCAACATGACCACTCTTACGTGGATATGGATGACGTTGCTATTTAGCAACATTCTGCCTAGTGACCACAATGCCAATCTCCCCCTGCAGATGTATCAGTTGGTCTGTGCCGTCATGACATAGGTAAGTATGCACATGGCTCAATTGATTTCTGATGTCATCTATTGTTTGCAGGGATTGCGCCCACAAGACGCCCAGTGGACCCGAAGAAGTCCAACAGGGCCCTGGGGTTTCCAGTTCTGGTTACGGGCCTCTGTCAGTCCTACAGGGTGCCTGTCCCCCCAGCAAGGTCATGCCATCGTGACATAGGTAAGTATACATATGGTTCAACTTATTTCTGATACCATCTATTGTTTGCAGGAATCGCACCCACAAAGACACCCAGTGGACCCAGAGAAGTCCAACAGGGCCCTGGGGTTTCCAGCTCTGGTTACGGGCCTCTGTAGTCCTACAGGGTGCCCGTTCCCCCCGGCAAGGTCACGTCATCATGACATAGGTAAGTATGCACATCGCTCAACTGATTTCTGATGTCATCTATTGTTTGCAGGGATCGCGCCCGCAAGACACCCAGTGGACCCGAAGAAGTCCAACAGGGTCTTGGAGTTGCCAAGCTCTAATTACGGGCCTCTATCAGTTCTACGGAGTGCTTGTCGCCCCCAGCAAGGTCATCAGGCCCCCCTACTAATCGAGCTTTCATCAAGAAGTACTGCGTCCCCAGGCAGGCGCAGGGCGAAACACCACAGCAGCCTGGGGATGGCCGGCAGCAGGCAACAGACGCACCGCCATCACCTCTAGAGTTCACCTCAGATCATCCAAAAAAAGGTTAGAGCATTGCTTACGACCCATGGCCGACCAATAGGCGACCAAGTCCAAAGCCAAAGGTAAGCAAAGTACTAGGTCCGTGACCGACATGCCATCACGCGTCCAGCTCAAGACGTTAAAGAAGCACTACTAGGAGGCAACCTAGTACCTTTTAAATCTCTGCTTGTTATTTGATCACTTTTGTTTCTCAAGTCATAGCAGGACACACCAGGTTGCTCATGATCCTAGGAATTTAAAAAAACAAGCACAAGCTTGGAAGGTAGTCATACCTCACAAAATATATATATGTATGTTTAGGTAGTGAAAATACCTTAGATATGCATGTATGTAAACAAAATATATATATATATATATATATATATATATATATATATATATATATATATATATATATATATATGTATGTTTAGGTAGCAAGATACCTTGGATATGCATGTATATAGCAAAAATATCTCACAAAACATATATATGTATGTTTAGGTAGCAAGATACCTTGGACACGCATGTATATAGCAAAATACCTCATGGAAAAAAAGAGAGCAAAAAGAGAGCGAGCAAGAAAAGAATAAGAAGGAAGAAAAAAATAATAATAATAAAAAATAAAAAGTTGTCTAGCTAAAAAAACATGCTTGTGAAAAAAAGATAATTTCCAACTTTTCTTTGAAAGATTTTACTGATCTTAACCAGTTTTTGAAAAAAAATGTGTATACACCTGAAGAGTGAATGCTGTGAAAATTTTCCGAATGCCCAAAATGGACTCGGATGAATGCATAATTTGATAAAAGAACATATTTTGGAAACAATGGGTTGACTTAAAATAGGGAAAATGAATCCTGAGCCCTAGTGTCACATGACCATAAAAACTTGATGCTTGAGTGTCCACATGGGTGCATGCATGACCAGTTTTGCATAAAAATTCCTAATCATCATTGTTGCATGTGTATCATGGAAATAATGTAGGACATCCCCTTTATCCCTTAACCGCTGACCAAACCCTGACATATATCATGACCACCCGTTCTACAAGCCTTGAGCCAAAATCCCAACTTATCATAAACCTTGACCCAGGGTGAGAATGTCAATCCTTGCCCTCGGAAAACAACAAAAAAAAGAGAAAAAAGAGAAAAATTCTCAATCAAAGAGTGGGAGAAAGCAAAAACAGGAAAGAAAATTCTCGATCAAGGATCAGAAGAAAACATAAGAAACATCCAGAAAGGTCTTTGGACCAGACAATATCTGAACAATACATAATTGTCACCAAGTAAACAAGAAAAAGGAAACCACGACCTAAAGTGGTCCTCTCCCTTTGATTGCCGACAAAATCCTGTGCGCTAGTGACTTTCTCACCACGCACTAAACAAAAACAGAAGAGAAAAAGGGAAAAACACTCAAAGCCAAATTCCCCACCTAAAAACCATTCCCAAAATAAGTCCTATTGATCCATGATCACGCATGTAATCTTTGATTTGATAGGAAATGATTTGCAAAATCAAGTCATGACATATCTATGGTTCGGAATTAGGATAAAACACTTACCTGTGTGAGATTGATACACTTTGAGTGATTTTCTCCTATCTTTGTTGGACCCAATGTTTCCTCTATATGGTCATTTGGAAACGAAATGCTAACATCCAAAATCTCATTTATGGTTATGAGAAAATTTCAGCATACTCTCCTTCCCCGTTAGACACATCATTTTTCAATAAAAAAACAAAAAAACAAAAAGGAAAAAGAAAGAAAGACCTCAAAGGTTGACATGTTATGGTTAGGAAGAATAAATCATTCGTAGAGAGCAAACATATCTTCTGGAAACAAGGGACTGACGTTTAGAGTTTGTTTTCCTGAATAACCGAGATAAGAATGGATGAATTCATTGAACTGATGAAAGAACATAATTTGGAAACGTTGGGTCTGTTTGTGTAAATTCCCAACCGTAGTATCACAATGCCATAAACGGGATGCTTGAGTTTCCAAATCCGAGACTTTTAATTCATTTCTTGTTTCTTGGCTTTCATTTTTATTTCGTTCAATTTTGATTTCTTTTCTTCCGTTTTTGACGAGCTTTAACCGATCGTTTAAGCCGTTTTCTCGCCTAATCAAAAAATAAAATAAATTTCCATCGATCATTTGAATTGTAATATCCGTTAATTTCTATTAAAATGAAATCCGATCGTTCGGTCATGTCATAACTACGTTGAAAACCAAAAAGAGGTAAAATAATAATATAATACTCAAAAAATACCTTTTAGTAAAATAAAGCGAAAAAATCAATCGGACATTTCTCTTTGGGATTTCTCTTTCTTAATTGAATTGACTAATAACTAAAGTGAAACTAAGGCTAAAATCAACCCGCAAAGTCAAGCTCGTCCACAAAAAATCACTAAAAAAGGGATTTGAAAAGTTCAATATCTCAGTTTTTCTTACCAAGTAAATGGATCATTTTTAAGGTCCAACGCCTTAAAATGATCACCTTCCAAGTAAAAAGAATTGCTTGATTCACCCTTAAAAAGAACTACGTAGGTCTGATTTCCTCTTCGATGGAGGGTACGTAGGAGCAAGAGCCCCGCTTTTGTCGACCTCAAAAAATAAAAAGAAATAAAAGTTAAGGTAACACAATTTCCACAATTCTAAAAAATAGGTTGTTGTCTTTTGAGACAAACGTGAGAGGTGCTAATACCTTCCTCAAACGTAAATACAACTCCCGAACTTAGAATTTTTGTTTTTGACCGGTTTCCTTCGATTTTTCCGATGTTTTCCACAAACAAACGTTGGTGGCGACTCCGCGCATCTTTCCTCCTTTGGAAAGCGCACCCGTGAGCCTCGCCTCGCTCGCCCGCAAAAGGGCATGTTGCGACAGCACCAATCTGAATAACAAAATGATGCAGGAAATGTGCGAGGATTTCAAAATCCAGCATCATAACTCCACCCCTACCGGCCGAAGATGAACGGGGCTATGGAGGCTGCAAATAAAAATATTAAGAAAATTATTCAGAAGATGACAGTGTCGTACAAAGATTGGCATGAGATGTTGCTTTTTGCCCTGCATGGATATCGAACCTCGGTACGAACTTCTACTGGGGCAACGTCGTACTCCTTGTTTTATGGGATGGAAGCGGTACTCCCATTTGAGGTAGAGGTCCCTTCCCAGAAGATACTAGCGGAATCGGGCCTAGAAGAATCAGAGTAGGCTCAAACACGCTACGACCAACTCAACCTTATTGAAGGTAAGCGTTTGACGGCCATAAGCCATCGGCACCTGTATCAACAAAGGATAAAGAACGTGTTCGACAAGAAGGTGCGCCCGTGCAAGTTCAACGAGGGGGACCTTGTGCTGAAAAAGATATCCCACGCTGTTAAAGATAATCGAGGGAAGTGGGCCCCGAACTACGAAGGGCCTTTCGTTGTGAAAAGGGCTTTTTTCGGAGGGGCTCTAGTGCTCACCAACATGGATGGCAAGGAGCTACCCTCACCCGTGAACTCCGATGTTGTCAAGCGATACTACGCTTAGGATCTAGGGCAATTGAGGAAATCACTGCATGTTCTTTCATTTTTGTGTGTTCTCCTTGGTTTCCCCCAGGAACTCCTGTCCGTTGTAATTTTCTCGTCACAGTTCTTTAAAAGAAGAGAACTTGGGTTTGAGGCTTCAGTCCTCACTTTGGTTTTAAACCATGTGCAGTTTGTGATAACCTGAGCCTTTTCGCTCAGTTCATGGGGTGCCCCAAGCGCTTAATTAAAACTGAACCTGACCAGCATTCACTAAAAAAGATTGTTGCATTTGAAAAAATTTCATGCATACACATACACATGCATATTTTGTTACGACCGGAGCAGAATCGTCTTAGGCAGTGGTCAAATGTCGGGATGGGGCTAAAGGCAGAAACCGATCAGGGTAAAATGGTAATGCGGCCACCGTTTGCGGCGCGATGTCGTTTCCTACTTTCAAGCACTTAGGGACGGACGCGAGTAGAGGCTAGGGTCACAACTGATAGATCGTCGTCCCTTGCCCAACTCTGGACAAACGAAAAGTGCCGCTGCAAGGCAACCTAGTATCCTTTAAATTCCCAGTAATTATTATTGTTTTGTCTTTAAAGTAAGTATTGGATGCCTAATCTACCCTGAGGGGGTTCGAGTAAGCGAATGCCGACCCGTAGGAAGCCATACTTATTTGATACCCCAAAAAAATAAAAAATAAAATGCAGGTTAGCTCGCCTGGGCGAGCTGAGCTCGCCTTGGCGAGCAACCCCTGCACGAAGGGGGTTAAAAAGGGGGAGGGGGAAGGTTTCTGCACCAAAAAACTCTGCCCCCTCATTCAAAAAACAAAGGCTCACAAGATTCACGAGTTTCGCAACCCTTAGGTCACCATTTTTCGCGTTTTTGATTCCATTTTGCTCTATTATTCATCTCCAACAAGTAAGTACCTCATTCTTGGGCTCTCTAGCTTTCCATTGATGTATTTTGGTGCTCTAAGTTGCATGTATTTGCTCAAAAACGTGAGGGATTTATCCTTGCATTGTTGTCTATTTTTGATGAATTAAGGGGTTGTAGGGGATGGCCTTAGGCCTAGGTTGTATTCTGGAGTAATGGGGCATGCCACATTGCCCCCATTCCCTTGATTTTCATGCCTAAACATACGCCCACCAAGTGTTCGGTGAAATGCCTCAATGGCATTTGCACATGATTTTGTGAAACTTAGCTTGTGGAACAAATTATGCACATATGGCTGCCATTGTGAGTGTGTGGGCAGTTTTGTAGAAGCTAGACTAAAGTGCCAAAAGCATGACTTAGGCCTAGGAATCTAAGTTTTTGGTTTTGAATGTAAAAGATGCATGAATATTAGAACATGTTTGAGAGGTTTTTGACTAGAATTTGAATGTGCTGCCTCATGAGGAATACCTTGCGCCTAGATAGCATGAAAAATACCTTTCAATAGTATGTATATATGTGAATATATAGCATGAAAAATATCTTTCAATAGTATGTATATATGTGAATATATAGCATGAACAAAACCTTTCAATAGTATGTATATATGTGAATATATAGCATGAAATACTTTGCAAAGTGTGTGAATATATAGCATGAAAATGCCTTACAAAATGTGTGAATATATATAGCAAAAAAAATGCCTTTAAAAAATTTGTATATGTTGGATAGGTAGCGTAAAAATGCCTTTCAAAATATGTATATTTGTGAGTAGGTAGCATAAGGAGCCTTTCAAAAAATGTGCATATATGTGGGATGCTTGAAAATGCTTGTCAAAAACATACATGGATGTGTGTCATAAAATGCCTTTCACCAAAAAAATTTATGTGTGTGTGTGTAAATGCATGTATATAGATATGTGTCATAAAATAGCACATGTCCCAATGTGATTGTTTTGTAAAATGCATGTTGACACTCGCACCATATAAGTGTTGTTTGGCTCTTGTTCGTAATGATTGGTATTTTCTTGTAAACTAACTTTCCAAATGTTTTTTCTCGCAGGAAATGGCTCCGAAAAAGCTTTCCGCGAAGAGATCTAGGAGGGACGCCGCGGCTGAAGGGACCAGTGCCGCCCCCGAGTTTGATAGTCACCGTTTCCAGAGCGCCGTGCACCAGCAAAGGATGGTCGTTCCACCGAGAGAGACGCATCCAGCTCAGGGACGATGAGTACACCGATTTTCAGGAGGAGATAGCTCGCAGACATTGGACGTCGCTGGCTACTCCCATGGCTAAGTTTGACCCTGAGGTAGTCCTAGAGTTTTACGCTAATGCTTGGCCCACAGAGGAGGGAGTGCGGGACATGTGTTCATGGGTGAGGGGTCAATGGATTCCTTTTGACGCAGATGCCCTCATCCAATTCCTGGGTGACCTGCTAGTGTTGGAGGAAGGCCAGGAGTGCGAGTTCAGTCAGAGGAGGAACAAGGCCGACGGGTTCGACAAGGAGGCCATTGCCCAGCTATTGTGCACACCGGGGCAAGATTTCGCCCGGACTGCTACCGGGAGACGAGTGCGGATCATGCGCACCAGCATGACCACCTTGACCAAGATGTGGATGACATTGCAGCTCAGCAATGTCTTGCCTAGTGATCATAACTCCGATCTCCCTCTGTCGAAGTGTCAGCTGGTGTATGCCATCCTGACACGGATGAGCATTCACGTGGCTCAGCTGATTGCTGACGCCATCTATTTGTTTGCAGGTATGCCACCCACCAGGCACCCTCTAGACCCGGATAAGTCTAACAGGGCCCTGGGGTTTCCAGCATTGATCACACGCCTCTGCCAATCATTCAGGATTCCCGTCACCCCTAGTAAGGTGATCCGACCGCCAATCACCCGGGCTTTCATTGAGAAGTATTGCATGCCTAAACAAGCATAAGGGGATGCACCTCAGGACACAGATGCACCACCGCCACCTCATCAGGTCGATCCCGCTGGGTCACTAGGCATGGAGCGTTATCTACAGCACTTGGTTTGCCAGCAAGCGGCCAACCACCGGGGACAGGTACAGATACATGAGTGTCTCTACCGCTTCAGCCTTAGTCAGCAGGGGCAGGGTTTCGCTCCTTTTGCATGCCCTAATCCAGAGCAGTTTAGGGCTAAGGTCGCGTGGTCCGAAGATTGGCCCGAGGCCCAGGCAGGGGAGGCGCCTACAAGATCCCCGGGCGATGCAGAGGAGGCCCGCATGGATGAGGAGATGACGGATTTGCTCAGTTTCTTGGGAGGGAGCGGAGCCACATGACCATGGGATCCCCAGATTCATATCCTTTTTATGTTTCATCCTTTATCATTTACATGTTATTTTATTTCATGACTTGAGGGACTAACGTTTGTTTTTGTTGTTTCGATTGTCATTTGTTTTGTGCATACATTTTGTTTGGGTTGTTGCGTTAGTGCTTACTTCGTTATTGTCGATAATGTTTGTTGAAATTTCGGAATTGTGTAGAGTTTTCATTTAGGAACGTCGTCCTAAAATAAAACAAACAAACGTCATGATAACACCAAGAATAGAAAAAGAAAGAGGCGTAGTGAACAAAATGTCATATCTGTATATAAAGAAAAGAAAAGAGTTTTTGTATATAAAAAGTGTATGAAAAGATTTTGTGTGTATAAGTAATGTGTGAAAAGAAATTCTTGTGTGTGAGCAATAAGTGTATATAAAGAAAAATTTTGTGTAAACAACGAGTGTATGTTGAAAAAGGAAAAAGAAATCTTTGAAAAGGAATAGAGGTTTTATATAGACCATGTTGATATAAAGAGAAAGAGTTTTTTAATGCGTGTGTCTATAGAAAAAGTTTTTCGTATATAGGAATGTAGGTGTACAGAGAAAAAGATTTTCTCATAGATAGCAATGGATGTATAGTTTTTGCAAACATGCATAAGAAAAATGAAACAAAAGGAAAGAGAAAGAAAGACCTCGAAGGTCGGCATGTTATGGTCATAGGAAGCACAAATCATTCGTAGAGAGCAAACATATCTTTTGGAAACAAGAAACTGACGCTAAGAGTTTATTTTCCAAAATAACCGAGATAAGAACGGATGGATTCGTTGAACCAATGAAAGAACATAATTTGGAAACGTTGGGTCTACTTGCATAAATCCCAAGCCTTAGTATCGCAATACCATAAACTGGATGCTTGAGTACCCACCTAGCTGTATGCATGACAAATTTTGCACGTTGTTTCCAAATCATCATTGTTACGTGTGCCTCGTGGAAATGATATGGAAGTTTAACCCGAAACCGACACCCTGCACATGAATCTGTTTCGCCCCAAATATCAAAATCGGGCACGCACAATGAAAGGACCATGTTAAGACACAACCTTAAGCTACTTTGGACCTCGGCCCATGAAGAGAATCCTCATCCTTTCCCCCGAAGAAGAGGACAGCATAATCTCCTCAAGGGAGAGCGAATAACGAATGCTAAAACCTGAATTCCCAATCAAAGATCGGAAGAAAACGAAAAAAAGAAAGAAAAGAAAGAAATGAAAAGAAAGAAAAGGAAGAAATGAAAAGAAAGAAAAGAAAAGAAAAAGAAGGATTCCCGATCGAAGATCGGAAGAAAGCAAAAAGGGAAGGATCAGAGGAAAACAGAATAATTCCCGATTAATAAAGGAAACCAGGAAAGAGAACAGAAAATCGTTGGACCAGATAAATTTTCGGCGAAGTAAATGACCGCCGGCAAAGGGAAAACCCTTTTTTTTTTTGAAGTGGTCCTTCCTTTGGGATTGCCATTCAAGGTCGCTCCCAACTACCGATGTCCCGCCCCACATAAACAAAGAGGAAAAGACCAAAACACCCAGCTTCCTCTCCCAAAAAACCACCCTTGAGAAAATCCTATTGATCCGTGATCGCGCGTGTAATCTTTTGGTTCGATAGGAAATCATGTGCAAAATAAAGTCATGGTGCAACTATGGTTTGGAATTAGGGTAAAACACTTACCTGTGTGAGTTTTTTATACACCATGAGTGATTTTATTCCCAGTTTCGGTTTGACCCGACATTTCCCCTGAATGTTCATTTAAAAGCTAAACGTTGACATCCTACCCTTCATTTTCAGTTACAAGGAAAACTATTTTGGCATATGCATATTGTTTCTCTAAAATATGGTGCTCTTGTGAATGATTTATTTTTCCTTGCTAAGGCATGTTTGCCTTTTAGGTGAAAGAATCCAGTGGATCATTCGGTCCCACCATCAAATCTTATTCGGAGCCCCATGAATTGATTGCCATTCATGCATCCTCCACCATCGAGTCTGGAGCCCCACGAATTGATTGCCTAGCGCTATTCGTGCATCCTCCACCATCAAATCTTATTCGGAGCCCCATGAATTGATTGTCATTCATGCATCCTCCACCATCGAGTCCGGAGCCCCACGAATTGATTGCCTAGCACTATTCGTGCATCCTCCACCATCAAATATTATTCGGAGCCCCACGAATTGATTGCCTAGTGCTGTTCATGCATCCTCCACCATCAAATCTTATTCGGAGCCCTATGAATTGATTGTCATTCATGCATCCTCCACCATCGAGTCTAGAGCCTCACGAACTAATTGCCTAGCGTTGTTCGTGCATCCTCCACCATCTTATTCGGAGCCCCATGAATTGATGATCATTGATGCATCCTCTGTTATCAAGTACGGAGCCTCCGGTAAGGGGAAAATACGGTTTTTTGTTATTTTTCCAATCGGTTCCTTCACCAAACATGTGTATACGTATATATTATGTTATTTTTGTTTGTTTTTTTGTTTTGTTTTGTGTTGTGCAGAGAAAGAAGGAGAGACGGGAGTCACTTATTTCAAATCGTTTTGGGTTGGGACTATTGTGATTGAGATCAATTAAATTCCCATGATGGGCAAAGGATGGCCTTCAGGGGGTCATCATAGATTAATTACGGAAAAGGAATAAGACAGACGAAAATAGTGTTTTATCTTTGCTTTCCTCCTATCTCCGATAAAAGGTAAGTAAAGAGGGGCAACTGTCATACCCTAATTTCGTCCGGGGACCATTGTTTGACGGCATGCAACCTTTGCTTGATCGCTTCGAGGTACTTGGCACCCATTGTTGCACAATACGTGAAGTTCCATAACGTGCCAGAAGTCAAAAGAGAGCATTGTTGCACGATCCGTGAAGTTCCGTAACATGCCGGAAATCAAAAGGAAGCATTGTTACACAATCCGTGAGGTTCCATAACATTCCGAAAGCCAAAAAAGGGATGATTACGTAATCCGTAAGGTTCCATAACATTACGGAAGGAAAACAAGTATCGTTACGGAATTCATAAAGTTCCATAACGTTACGAAAAAAGAATCAGCAAAAAAAGGTAGGGGTGTATTTAGTAAACAGGGGGTGCAAATAGCAACCAGGCCCACTTGGGCCTTCCAGGAAGTTTCTCCAGAAGGCAACCTAGCTCGCCTGGGCGAGCTGGGTGGCAAGCTTCTCCCTCTTTTCCCTATAAATAGGGGGAGGAGGGAAGAACAAAAAGGTTCAACCCTCCTGGTATCTAAGGATCACTTGAAATTAGTGAGAAAAATCGTTTTCGTGAAGAAAATTCAAGCCGAAGCGCTTCCGTAACTCGTCCGAGACGTTTCCGTGGGTGATTTCGTGAAGATTTTCCGCCATCCTTCGTTCGTTCTTTGTCGTTCTTCGGTCTTCAACCGGTAAGTTCCCGAAATCGAACTTTTCAATTCATTCTATGTACCCTTGGTGGTCCCTATTTGTTTCGCGTACTTTTATTTTCATTTCATTTACTTTCCGTACCCCCTTTTGACGTGTTTTAGTCATTTATTTAAGTCATTTTCTCGCCTAATAAAAAAATAAAAAATTTCCACCGATCATTTGAATTGTGACATCTGTTAATTTCAGTTAAAATGAAATCTGACCGTTCAGTCATGTCGTAACCACGTTGGAAACCAAAAAGAGGTAAAATAAATAATATAATAATAAAAAATATCTTTTAGTAAAATGAAACAAAAAAATCAATCGAACGTTTTCTCTTTGGGATTTTTCTTTCTTAATTGAATTAACTAATAACTAAAGTGAAACTAAGGCTAAAATCAACTCACAAAATCAAGCTTTGTCCGTAAAAATCACTGAAAAAACGTTTTAAGGTCCAACGCCTTAAACGGTCCTCTTTGCTTTTTATCGGTTAACATGGACCGTTCGAAAGCATAAAATTGACACATCACTGCCTTTAGAAAGAACTACGTAGGTCTGATTTCCTCTTCGATGGAGGGTACGTAGGAACAAGAGCCTCACTTTTGTCGACCTCAAAAATAAAAAAAGAAATAAAAGTTTAGATACATAATTTCACACAATTCTAATCTAAGGCTATTGTCCTTTGGGACAAACTTGAGAGGTGCTAATACCTTCCTCAAACGTAAAGATAACTCCCGAATCTGGAATATTCTTCATGACCGATTTCCTTTGGTTTTTCTAACATTTTCCTTTCAATAAACGTTGGTGGCGACTCCGCGCATTTTCCTCTTATGGAAGACGCACCCGTGAGCCTCGCCTCGCTCGCCCGCAAAAGGGTAGGTTGCGACACATGGTTATTTCCAGTTTCCTGAAAATATCTAAAAATCTTGCCAGATGACGATCTTTCTCCTTCTTTGAAGGTACCACAGGATATGGTACTTCCACACCTTCGTCCACAGCTTTTTCACTTCTACCCTTCTTTGCATTCTTATTATTTTTTTCTTCTTTTTCATTTTCTTGGTCCTTCAATTCATTATTGTTGACCATTATTTGTTCCTCTTTTTCTTGATTACTTTCACCTCTCACCTCATTTTTCTTGTCATCAGTACCTTTCTTGTCAGCAGTTTTCTTCTTATGCACAACACTATCCTCATCCTCAGCCTCCATAAACCTTTTACTCCTTGTCATCACAGCTTTGCATTCCTCCTTGGGATTCTATTTTGTATTTGCCACAAAACTGTTGGATAACTTGTCAGTTATTTGCTTAGCCAGTTGTCCCACCTGGACCTCAAGGTTCTTCAGTGTTGACTCAGTGCTTTTATGATTTGACATTGTTACCTGCATAAACTGAGTCAAGGTCTCCTCCAATCTAGTAGTCCTCTGGAATATGTTAGGTCCTTGTTGGATTGGCCTGTTTGAAGGCCCACTCTGGTCTTTGTTGAACTGGTTGCCAGGGTGTGTCCTCCACTGTCCTTGTTGATTATAGGGACCCTACTCGAAGCCTGAAAATCCTCCTTGAGTATACCTTTGTCGTTGTTGATTTCCCATATAATGAATTTCTTGAGTGTTTTCTTCAGTGAGAATACATTGGCCTGTTTCATGAGCCCCACCACAGATGGTACAACCTGTAATCTGCAAAACAAAAGAGTGTGTAGGTTGACCAATAGACAACTTAGTTGGCAGCTTACCGAGTGTTTCTGTTAAAATCTCAAGTTGCTTAGAAAGCAACTTGTTCTGTGCCAATAAAGCGTCATGTGATGATAGCTCTAACAAGCTTTTCTTCGTGAGTTGATGGGTTTTGTCTCGTAGAATGGCATGATCACTGGCTGGCATGTTCTCAATTAGCTCAGTTACTTCTTCCGGGGTCTTCAATTTTATCTTTCCCCCTACAGAAGCATCTAATAGTTGCTTGGTTTGTGGTCTTAGCCCATCTATAAACATATTCAATTGAATTGGCTTGGAAAACCCATGGGTGGGAGTTCTTCTCAATAAACCTCTGAACCTCTCCAATGCTTCACTCAGAGATTCATCAAGGAATTGATGAAATAAAGAGATTGCAGCTTTCCCTTCCGCAGTCTTGGACTCTGGGAAGTATTTCTTTAGGAACTTTTCAATAACTTTTTCCTAGGTTTTTAGACTATTACCCTTAAATGAGTGAAGCCACCTTTTGGCCTCTCCTGCCAATGAGAATGAGAATAGGTTGAGTCTAATAGCTTCATCTGGCACACCGGCAATCTTAACAGTGTTGCATATTTCAATGAATGTTGCCAAATGTGCATAGGGGTCTTCATTAGGTAATCCTTTGAATAAATTCCCCTATATTAAATGAATTAAAGAACGTGGGTAGTTGATGTTGTGAGCTTGCACTTCAGGATGTGCAATGCTAGTAAAGAATTGCGGTACTAAGCTGCTTGAATAATCCTCAAGGGTGATCTTTTGGTGTTGCTCGTCTTCCATGCTAACTGTTTCAGGCAATTGAGTAGTGGATGCAACTGTCCTGTCTTGCAGAAGTTTCCTTATCCTCTCGGCCCTGTTCCTTCGCAATGTAGCTTCAATTTTTAAGTCCAGAGGAACTAAATTGCCTGTGGGAGATTTTTGCATATACAATACTAACAGAACAACGGTTATCCAGTTCAATAAGAGAAGACAAATAGGAATTAAGAACAAATATTCACATAAAACAATCAAAGAATAACAAATAAAGAATAGACACCTAAAAACGAACTAACTTCCTAAATAAAAAGAAGTTCCCCGGCAACGGCGCCAAAAACTTGTTCGCTTCCGGAAAGTGCACCGGATCGCACAAGTAGTATAAAACGTTAAGAACCGAGTATCGAACTCTTAGGGAACTTGTGTTATTTGGTAAGCTATTTCAGCAAATAGGTGTCTAGTGTGTAAAGATAAGTATGAATATGAACAAGTGTATACACTATCTGTGCAAAAATGAAAATTATGCAAGAGAAATGATGTGTAAAAACAAGTAGAAAATACGTTGGCCTTCCTAATTGGTGCCTGATGCTAAAAAGATATTTTGTATCTAATAATGCTTATGTGTTCCTATGGTGTCTCCTGAGATACTAAACCCCAATTCCTCATGATAGCTTAGCCTAATCCTAATCAAGCATCGTCCACAGATTCCTCTTGTTGGACTAAACTCAACCAGGACCGCATTAAGACACACACACACAACTAAATTATCAAACCCCGATTCCTCGTGATAGTACGACAACTTAGCCCTGTACTATCAAGGACTTTAGAATCAGACCAGTTTTCACTGTTGAATGACCCTAACAAAGCATGCATCTACGTGATCAAGATAAAGGCATATTGGAGTGAAAAGCAGATAGCACAAAGAACACACAAAACATCATTAAATAGATAAAAATATATTTACATCAGGTACCTACAGGGAAGATCCAACAGAGGATTTAGCTTTCCATAACCAGGAAGCCTTCTTTACAACAAAGAGAAGAACAAGATGAAAGATTGCAAAAATACAAGTGGTGAGGATGTCTCCTTCACCTCTAGGATCTCACAATCACTCACAAACTCATCTCAAGCTCTCAGAACGGCTCCTGCTTCAAGCTCTAGTCTCTACAGATCTTCACACAGCAAAATCTCTCAAAACTCTCTGAAACTTGGACCTTTCTCTCTCTAGAATCTCTAGACATGCAAAGCTCTAAATCGTAGCCCAAAACTCCCTTCACAAAATCTGATTTCAGGCTTAAATAGGTGGCCTTGTTCGTGCTCGTGTGCTTAGCGCAATTCTGGACCGCTGATGTGTCATCATTTTCTCCTATTTCTTAACCCTTTTTGTCACCATTTTAATTACTGATTAGCCTTAATTGTCAAATTAATTATGCAATTTTATCATTTGGGCCAATTGGACTAATTTTGTATTTTTAATTTAATTTCAAGAGAATTATAAGCAATTGGGATTGAATCCGGAATTGGGCTTGGACTTAAAGAGAGCAAATAATTTTATCAAATCTTCTTATCTAGATTTTATCTAATCTAGATATTATTTCATTTAGATCTTATCTTATCTTATCTAGATTTTATTTCATCTAGATTTTATTTTATCAAATCTTATGTTATCTTGTCTAGATTTTATTTTATTTATGGGCTTGGACTTAAAACAGATTTGTAAGCTTTGGGGCTGAGAACTATATAACAGCACCAAGGTTCTAGTTTAGGTTCTTCTCTCTTCTCTTCTCTTCTTTCTCTCCTATTTTCGTTTTGAGTTTTAGGCTTTTCTTCTTTTAGACACTTTTTCGTTTTGCAATTCCAGTTTTTACTTTTCATTTTAGCAATAAAATTTCGTTCTTCAATCTATAATTTCGTTCTCTATTGATTAATTGAAGGCTAAGTCCCCAGCGTTGCTTTCTCTTGAGGATCAAGCGCAGTTCTCTTTGAGGTTCTATTATTACTGTTAAATTCTGTTCAGTTTCTCCTCTTCACTAATTACTCTAAATTTATTGCTAATAATTCATACATGCTTAGTGCTTGATTAATTGTCTCTGCGCTTAATTAACGTTCATGCTTAATGATCATTTATGAGTAATTGGTGTATGTGTTGCTTAATCACATAATAAATGCCTTATGTTAAATTTCGCTTAGTAATTTAATTTAGGGTTGGATTAAGTGGTTAAACTGATAAAGGATAAATTCTCGCAACCTAGGATAAGAGACTTGCTTGTGAATTAAGGGGAAGCAACGTATTTTAATTCTGATATTTTTCTAATTCAATTTTACTCGCTATTTAATTTACAAAAGCAAACAACCCCCCCCCCCCCTCCAATTTGTTACTATTTCCTACTATTTCGCTTAGCGCACATTGGTGAATTTCGGCTTAGCGCGTGCCTTTCTCGCTTAGCGGATGGACTGAAGCGGTGCGCTTAGTGAGATGAAGTGGTGCGCTTAGCAAACCTATACAGCTCATCTTCTTCCAGATTCTTCCTAGCGCTTAGCCAATGGGTGTTGTGCTTAGCGGACACTCACTAAGCCAGTGGATTGGCTTAGCGAGAAGGTGAAAAATAGCACTTCAAAACTTGCCTAATTAACCTAAAATTGAGAGAAAATGATTATTAAACACACAAAACAGAATTACTAAGTATTTATTACCTATCTTTAACTAAAAAAACTTTTAACACTACAAAATAACCATAAATTGGAAGAGTTTGATACAATTTACACCAGTTTTATACACAAAAGTTAGTCGTATTCACCGACTAACACCACCCTTCCTGTTAAGTTGCTTCATCTCTGGCCTGACGCTGGAGATCCACTGCGAAGTCCAGGCTCACCAACCTCTAACTCTGGTTCAGGCCGCCGGCCTCACGCGCCTCCTGGAGGAAAAGCTTTTGGACCATAGACCACCACCACCGTGACCTCAACCCCCACCCATCCTTACCCCTCCACCTCACCCTACTCAGCTCCTACCTCTTTTTCCCTCCCATCCTCGGCCACTGCTCCCTACAATGAAATGCTTGACCCAGGAAGAGATAACCTCACATCGTAAGCGTGGGTTATGTTTCAATTGCAACGAAAAGTTCCATCGAGGGCATCGCTGCGCCTCTAGGGCTTTTCTACTCATCATGGAGGACGAAGACACTCCTTGGCCTCATATAGACCCCAACGACCCGACACCCGACCCGCCAAAGAACCCTGACCCTAACCCAGCCCAAATCAGTTTCAATTCATTATCGGGTCATTTGGCCCCAAAAACTTTGTGCCTCATCGGGATTCTTTCCGCCCACCGTGTGGTTCTCCTTGTGATATAGCTCCATGTGGAGCTTGTATGCCTTGGATCTTCTTCATCAATGGATTCATTTGCTTCTTGAGGTCTGATTGCAGCAGAATGAAGAAGCAGAAAGATGAATGGAGACGCCACTTCAAGTAGAAGATGAGTCTAGAATAAGCTTACCACCATAGGATGTCATGGATAAGAGCTTGAAGGTAGAAGAAGATGAATGGAGGGAGAGGAAGAGAAGAGCACGAAATTTAGTGCCTCTAAAGAAGTCTAAACTTTGAAGTTTAATTCTCAAATGATCAAAGTTGAAAAAATGCACACTCATAACCTCTATTTATAGCCTAAGTGTCACACAAAATTGGAGAGAAATTTGAATTTCAATTCAAATTTCACTTGAATTTGAAATTAAATTTGTGGAGCCAAAATTTCACTAATTATGATTAGTGAATTTCAGTTATGGTTCAGCCCACTAATCCAAGATCAATTCCAAGATTCTCCACTAATTGTGCTTAGGTGTCATGAGGCGTGTAAAGCATGAATGACGTGCACAAAGTGTGACTATATGATGTGGCAATGGGGTGTAGTAAGCAAATGCTCACCTCCCCCTCTAAAATTTAATTGGATTGGGCTTCTACCAATTCAATTAAATTTATTTCCCAACACACACATCAAATATTCACTTAGTGCATATGAAATTACAAAACTACACACAAAACTACTCTAGGTGCCCTAAAATACAAGGGCTAAAAAATCCTATATTTCTAGGATATTCTACCTACAGTATGGAGCCCTAAATACAAGGACCAAATATAATGACATCCAAATCTAATATGTACAAAGATAATTGGACCCAACCTTGGCCCATACGCTATGAAATCTACCCTAAGGTTCATGAGAACCCTAGGGCCTTCTTCTACAGCTCTAGCCCAATCCTCTTGGAGCCTCTTGCTCATGGCTCTAGTGACTGGTCCTTTCCTCTTGCTCATTGCTTATGCTCATGTAAGAAACTTAGAAAACAAAAAAAAAAATTCAACAACAAGACTACTTCTAGGAATTGATTTAGAACATGTTATGAACTAAATAACATGCATGAATTAGACTCAAAATTCAAAAGATAGGCTAAGAATGACAAGAATACATGAACAAATGTATCTAGAATTCAATCAACAAAATAAAAATTCAACACAAACTTAGAACATGTGACAATTATTATGACTAAACATGACTCTAAGACAACATGGATTAAGTGATTTACACTTAGATTTTTTTTTTCTAATCAATATTTTGGAAGAAAATTTAGATCTAAAGGTTCAACACAAGAAGATTATGAATGAAAAATGATAGAACCTAAAATCAACACAAAAACATGATTCAAGTGTAGATCTATAGAATTTGAACCATAGAAATGCAAGAACTAGTGTATGAGTAATTATTAACTTCACAAAGATGTCTTGCCAGCTAGTTGCGATAACTTTCTTCCAAGGGATATGCTTCAAAAGTTCCCCAAATTTGAGCTTTATTTTCTAAATCAGAGTTGTCTAACATTGTCCATAAAAGATATTCATCTTTATATGGATCTGTCAAGATGTTGTATGTCATCAAAGGTTTTAGGGCGATGGGGATTGAATATTGTACTATATTACACCAAATGGCCCATATGGTTGGTTCACACAAATCCCACCCAATCTCACAGAACAATTCAAATATACCTCCAAAGGGTATCTCAGGGTCAAATATTTGTGATGGAGTGTATTTGAATCTCATGGTTTTATGCAGAAAATGGAAGTAATGAGACTTAGCATATTCAAGGATCTGTGCAGGAGTATGAGGAATCAATCCTGGAGAGAAAACCTTAACAGTTTTGGTTGTTTCAGATAATGGTTTTACCATGAATATCAATGGGAAGGAGTAAGTGGAAGTTATCACCTTAACGGTCTTGTTGTTTGGTCTGGATAAGAAATCAGGAATCAAATTATTCTTCCCTTTTATGTGTTTCACAGAAAAATCATATATGGAGAACCAATCCTTGAGCCTTAAGATTTAAGGATCTGATGGCATCTTGTTTTTAAATTCCAAAATTTTTCGGAATGACGAATTGTCCATGTGAACCTGAAACTGGTGTCCTCTCAAATGAAAATCAAATTTCTTGATTCCATTTTTTACCACCAATGCCTCTTTGAATGTAGTATGATAATGTTTCTCAGCTTCCTTGAATTGTCCACTCGCATGACCACAGTAATAATTCTTCTCTCCTTGTTTTATCATGATAGCTCCCCAATAATTATCACTTGCATCAGTTTGTAATATCCTCTAGCCTATTCCAGGAATCTTCAAGGCTAGGGGATTTTGGGCAATCTTCTTGAGTTCCTTGACTGCTATCGTCTGTTCTTCTAACCATGGAGAAGAGTTTTTGTTCAAAAGTTTGGGGATAAAATCTCTGATATAATTTACAATTCCCAATAATTGTTGGATCTAATTGACTATGAGATTTTCATCAGGAAAATTTAATAGCTCTTGAGCTATGTGAGACTAAGGCTGATAAGTACCCTGGGAAAAATGCATCCCTAAGAAATCAATTAGGGATTCAGCAAGCTGAATCTTTTTTTTCTGAGAGCATGATCCCATGCTGGTTGGCTATCTCAAAGAATTGATGCAACAATTTTTTATGAGAGGCAATATCTTTTGAGAAAAGGAGGATGTCATCTATGTAGACAAGAGTGTTTTCTAGAATAGGTTCAAAGATTTTGGTCATGGCTTTCTGGAAGAGAGAGGGTGCTACTTTTAGACTAAAAGGTAGGACTGCCCATTGATACTGAGCATTTGGAATACAAAAGGCTTGGACTTAATTTTTCAGCTCTTTTTTCTACGTAAAAAGCTTGGCATGCTCAGTTTGACTGGGTTGGCTCAATCAGACATTGCCTCAGCAGATCTTTGCATTCTTGTCTAGCTGCTTGTAGATCTAAAGGTGTCATCCCTGGATGGGTTGCTTTTGTTGGATTGATATCTTCATTTAATCTGAATGGTAGATCAACAAAGTATTCTTTGTTTTTCCATAAAGGATATGGATGGTTGAAATCTTCATGACTGTCTGCGCATAGGGAGGAAATCTTTTGTTTAAACTCTCCAACTTCTGGCGGGGCTTCTGCTAAAGAGAAAAGCCTTGTAATTTCTGAAAAAGGACTTGAATTCTCTTTCGAATTTGATCCCGATAGAATGTATTTGGAGTTTATCGGCAGCAGTATAAACATCCATTCCTATGAGGAGGTCTCTATCAGGCAATTTGCTTCCAATGACTTTGGTCCAGATGATACTATCAGGAAAAAACTTGATGTGACTATTGGAGCATGTGTTACTAAGTCAGTTCTGAAAACTTTCCCATCAGCTTCTACAAAATAAGCTACCTCATTTTTCCAATATTCTTGTGGAAGAATATATGTATCCATCGTCGTCCTTTGAGCTCCAGTGTCTATGAAAGCAATAACTTTGATAGGTTTTTCAAACTTTTTTGCCAATACTTGAATTTCAACACATGGTTGAGGAATCGTTGGCCTGATAGATTGTTCTTCTTGTATAGAGAAGATGGGGATTGGAGAAGCTGGAGATTCTTTGTCACAAGAATCTCTCTGATTTAAGGCAAATTCAGTCTTCTCATCTAGTTCACTCTTTTCAGAATACATGGATTTTATATCATCATATTCACCGATTTGAAGTTGAGAGATTAGTCTGATGGCTTTTTGTGACTTCTTAGGACAATTTTTTGCATAATGTCCTGTCTGGTTGCAAATGAAACATCTTTGTCCCTTGGATTTTCCTTTCCTTTAGATTTTCCTAAAAAACTTCAATGACCTTCTTTTCCCCTTGGTGTCAGCTTGTAAGACTTTCTTTTTCTTTGGTAAGCAATTGCAAGTCTTCTCTCTGCATTTGATCTCCAAGTAAGACTTTCTTTTCCCCTTTGCTTTTTGCACCCACTATCCTAAGGAAAAATTACCTAAATTTATTACACACAAATGGAAGTAGGGTGACCTATTGGAGGCTCCCAACTTACTTTCAACGAAAAGGCTTTTTTGTTACAAAATTTGAAAGCAAAGCAAATTGTCAATTACAAAATTAAAAAAAAAAAAAAAAAGTCCTCAATTGTGGTGGCTATTCTCTCTTTGATATTTCACTCAATTTGGAGTGCTTCTTAGTCCAATAGCTCTTAAGGTGGTTAGCCTTTTGCTTCTTGACTCAAATTCTTCCAAGGTATGAAACTAATCCTCCTTTCCAATTCCCTATATGGTAACTCACAAGCAAGGAAACAAAGAGACAAGCAATAACCAAAGACAAAAAAAAATGAAATGAAAGCTAAACCAATAGAGTTTTAACAAGAAAAATTTTCTAGTATTATTCAACAATTAAATCAATGAAAAGCACACAAAAGCAAGCTAGGACTCAAAGAGAAACCTTGAATGGCTCTAGAGTAGAGTAGAAAAACTAAAAAAAAAAAGACTCAAGAAACCTCTAGTTTTGGCACTTGTTTTCACAATAATTTTCAATTGAAATTTCAGAACTAGGATTGGTATAAAATAGGTACCAATTATAAAACAAATTTTGAGCCAAAACAACAAGCACACTTCCCTTTCACTTTTTTTTCGGAACACTGATTTTTCAGCCAACTTGTGTGATTTTTCTTTTTTCTTCCTTTAATCCAAATCGCTTGGTTCTGTTTTCATAATTTTGGTCCAGATGTCTAGAAAATTCAGTAAAAATTTCAGCTCAAAACACGTAGTGACCAATTCCTAGTAATTTATACAACTTCGTATGTTCAAGCTGCCAACACCAGCGATTTCAACCTAGAAATCAAGAGTAGTGTTTATGTTGCTTAAGGCTTGGATAGTTACAATTTGTGTTTGCTTACGCTCAATTATCTTGAATAACGCCATTCAAGAGAGCTTAAGACTTATTTTGATTCAAAAATCTAGCCACAACTCAGCACCACAACTCAACTTCATCATAGGCATCATGTAGGAAACTTAGAAAAAAAAAAAAAAGAGTTCAACAAGTCTACTTCTATGAATTGATTTAGAACATGTTATGAACTAAATAACATGCATGAATTAGACTCAAAATTCAAAAGATAGGCTAAGAATGACAAGAATACATGAACAAATGTATCTAGAATTCAATAAACAAAATAAAAATGTAACACAAACTTAGAACATAATGTGACAATTACTATGACTAAACATGACTCTAAGACAACATGGATTAAGTGATTTACACTTAGATTTTTGTATTTTTTTTTTCTAATCAATATTTTGGAAGAAAATTTAGATCTAAAGGTTCAGCACAAGAATATTATGAATGAAAAATGATAGAACCTAAAATCAACACAAAAACATGATTCAAGAGTAGATCTACAAAATTTGAACCATAGAAATACAAGAATAAGTGTAGATCTAAGATTTAATCGGTTTATTTTTTTTTTAATCTACTCTTAACAGCACCAAACCACAACTCAATGGAGGATATACATGGAGAATAAGATGAAGAACAAGGAATTAAAGAGAATTCACTGAACAAAAAGATAGAGGAAGCAAAAGAACATCACTTAAATGAAGATGCTCTTGATACCACATGATGTAAGCTCCATTGGAGCTTGTAGGCCTAGGATCTTCTTCATCAATGGATTCCTTTTCTTCTTGAAAGATGAATGGCAGTGGAATGGAGAAGGAAGAGAGAGAGGAGATGTCACTTTCAAGGAGAAGATGAGTCTAGAAGAAGCTCACCACCATAGGAGGCCATGAATAAGAGGTTGGAGGAAAAAGGAGATGAATGAAGGGAGAGGAAGAGAAGAGCACGAAATTTTGAACTCTAAAAGAGCTCTAAAATCTGAAGTTTAATTTTCAAATGATCAAAGTTGAAAAAATACACACACATGACCTTTATTTATAGTCTAAGTGTCACACAAAATTGGAGGGAAATTTGAATCAATTCAAATTTCACTTGAATTTGAAATTAAATTTGTGGAGCCAAATTTTGGAGCCAAAATTTCACTAATTATGATTAGTGAATTTCAGTTATGGTTCAGCCCACTAATCCAAGATCAATTCCAAGATTCTCCACTAATTGTGCTTAGGTGTCATAAGGCATGTAAAGCATGAATGACGTGCACAAAGTGTGACTATATGATGTGACAATAAGGTGTAGTAAGTAAATGCTCACCTCCCCCTCTAAAATTTAATTGGATTGGGCTTCTACCAATTCAATTAAATTTATTTCCCAACACA
Source organism: Glycine max (assembly GCF_000004515.6). Lineage (NCBI taxonomy): Eukaryota > Viridiplantae > Streptophyta > Magnoliopsida > Fabales > Fabaceae > Glycine > Glycine max. The sequence goes on along the minus strand of NC_038247.2, from coordinate 21,392,549 downwards.
CACATCAAATATTCACTTAGTGCATATGAAATTACAAAACTACCCCTAATACAAAAACTACTCAAGGTGCCCTAAAATACAAGGGCTAAAAAATCCTATATTTCTAGGGTACCCTACCTACATTATGGAGCCCTAAATACAAGGACCAAATATAATGACATCCAAATCTAATATGTACAAAGATAATTGGACCCAACCTTGGCCCATGCGCTACGAAATCTACCCTAAGGTTCATGAGAACCTTATAGCCTTCTTCAGCAGCTCTAGCCCAATTCTCTTGGAGCCTCTTGCTCATGGCTCTAGTGACTGGTCCCTTCCTAGGGACGATTGCATCAGTTTTATACCGGTCTTCTGGTTTTAGGCCAAGTTGACAAAAACCTGATTTTAAATCAAACTTTGAAAATAAGTTTGATTCTCTGATCAAGGTTGGGAGAAATGAGGCGTTTGGGATTGGAAACTTATCATCTTTGAGAAAATGATTGAGAGGCTTATAGTAAATGATTAACCTTTTCTTTCCCCTTAATTTTCAGCTCTTTTTTCTACGTAAAAAGCTTGGCATGCCCAATTTGACTCGGTTGGCTCAATCAGACCTTGCCTTAGTAGATCTTAGCATTCTTGTCTAGCTGCTTGTAGATCTAAAGGTGTCATCCCTGGATGGGTTGCTTTTGTTGGATTGATATCTTCATTTAATCTGAATGGTAGATCAACAAAGTATTCTTTGTTTTTCCATAAAGGATATGGATGGTTGAAATCTTCATGACTGTCTGCGCATAGGGAGGAAATCTTTTCTTTAAACTCTCCAACTTCTTTTGTTTAAACTCTCTTTCGAATTTGATCCCGATAAAATGTATTTGGAGTTTATCGGCAGCATTATAGACATCCATTCCTATGAGGAGGTCTATATCAGGCAATTTGCTTCCAATGACTTTGGTCTAGATGATACTATAACGAAACAACTTGATGCCTACTGGAGCATGTGTTACTAAGTCAGTTCTGAAAACTTTCCCATCAGCTGCTACAAAATAAGCTACTTCATTTTTTTCAATAATCTTGTGGAAGAATATTTGGATCCATCATCGTCCTTTGAGCTCCAGTGTCTATGAAAGCAATAACTTTGATAAGTTTTTTAAAATTTTTTTTCAATACTTGAATTTCAACACATGGTTGAAGAATCGCTGGCATGATAGACTGTTCTTCATGTATAGGGAAGATGGGGATTAGAGAAGCTGGAGATTCTTCGTCAGAAGAATTTGTTTGATTCAAGGCAAATTCAGTCTCTTCATCTAGTTCACTCTTTTCAGAATACATGGATTCTATATTATCATATTCACCTATTTGAAGATGAGAGATTAGTCTGAATGCTTGTTGTGACTTCTTAGGACAATTTTTTGCAAAATGTCCTGTCTGATTGCAAATGAAACATCTTTGTTCCCTAGATTTTCCTTTCCTCCGACTTTTCATAAAAAACTTCAATGGCCTTCTTTTCCCCTTGGTGTCAGCTTGTAAGACTTTCTTTTTCTTTGGTGAGCAATGTTAAGTCTTCTCTCTGCATTTGATCTCCAAATAAGGCCTTTTGCATGCTCTGCTATACTTGGCTTTTCTGTTCATGGTATTGGAGAAATACTGGTGTATTGGTGTTGTCTACATAATTTGTCAACGACCTCCTGAGTGAATTGATGGATTTGTCCCATAGACATCGTAGAAAAATCCATTTTGGCGGCCGCTACCATCTTGTTCAATTCTGGTTGTATTTCTTCTGGTAATGAAGCTACATATGTATTCTTGAGGTTAGGATCATTGAGACCGTTGAGAAGATAAAATCTCTTATTCATTCTTTGGAAGTGTCTGTCCAAATCTTTTATTTTTAAAGAACAGCCCATCATTTCAAAGAATTCTTGCCTGATCTTTCTTTCAATGATCTTTCCTTCTCCAATAAATTCTTGATGGAGAGTTCCTAGAACAGCTACAATAGATCCCAATTCATGGAACTGGTCTTGACGCACAGTTCTTAGATTGTGATACCATTCCTTTAATGTTCCTCTCATCCGACAACAAAATTCTTCAATTACTTTGTAAGGATCTGCATCTTTCATGAATTTTGTATCGAGCCATGCTCCCATCTCGATGAGTTTTTTTCTCCATTCTCTTGGAGGAGTATCATCAAGGGTAAACCAAGGTCTTGCATTTGACTTGGAGGATGAACCCTTTGAGATAAATGGTTCTTCTTCTACAGGAGAATCATAGAATGGTTCTTCTGTGGAGCGGGCCATCAAGATGTTTGAGATGTCCATGTATCTAACCTCTTCTTTTCTGTCGAAGATTCTGTTCTAGTTTCATCAGATTCTTCTGAGGTTTATAGCTTGTGTTGAATTGATAACTGGGAGTAGGGATATTGAGAATCTTGAAAGTCATGGGGATCTATCTTTAGAGTTTCTCCTAATCTTGTGGGAGATTCGACTTTAATTTTGTGGATTCTCCCTTTGGAGGTTCTGGTTTTTTCTTATAAGTCGAGGCTGTGGGCAAAGACCAAGACGGGCTAGCTTTGGGAAAAAAGTAGTCTGGAGGGTTTGGGAATGGAGAATAGAAAGTAGGAGAATGAGGGGTTAAAAAGGAATAAGGATCTAAGACAACACTCTATTTTTCTATCATCTTTGATTCTATGTATCGATCCAGATCCTGAACTTGAGCTTTAAGCCTCTTTATTTCCTTTTCTTTAGCATCAGAAGTTGCTTCGAAAGTGGTCTTTCTCCATTCTTCTTCAAGGCGAGAAATTTCCTTGGAAAGTTGATGGTGTTGTTTCTCCATCCTTTCGGACAGATACGGTAAATTTTCATCATTTGTGCTCACTTTAGTACATATCTTGTCAATCTTCTCATTTATCTTTTTCAAGAGATTATTCTGGGCTCTAGCATTATCTGTCTGCCCGTTTAAGACTTCTTCGGCTTGGCTAGGGCTTTTAAGCTTCCCCTCTGACCCTACTTCCGTAGAAATTATGTAAGGCTTGGTTGAAACTTTTGTCCCTAGGTCTGTTTTTCTGTCAATAAATGGAAACTCTTGATCATAGGATGTGGAAGAAAACATCATGCAAGGTATAGGTACCTCAGGGATCTTCAAAGGTGGATGATTCCAACCTAGAATTTTTGTCATCCTTTTCTCCTTCCAAGAAGGGTCTTGTGGATATTTCTTCTTTATCCCATCCACGGTCCATTTTCAGGGTCACTCCTCCTTTGTGGTGGTGGAGCTGGTTTACAAGGCCTTGGCTCTGGCTTTCATCTGTCTTCATCATCATCATCTGTATCTTCATTTGTGTCTCCATCATGATCATCACAGGAACAGTCTGAATCACACATTTTGGGAGCAACTTCCCAAATAAAGTGTCTATTTACTTTATCTGAATATATTACACTTCGATTTGCCTTGACAAATATCGGCATCCTGTTGTCTTCTTTAACTTTAGGTCTTATCATTAAAGAATGAAAAACCTCTAAAGAGTTGCTACTATTGGCTTCATCTAGTTTCTTGAAGGTCGTGGTTACAAGCCCATTAATTGAGCATTGTAGTCTTTCCAGTCTTATTCTAATGCAGAATAGTCATCAACCAAATCTTCCACCTTTTGAAACTCAAGTTCTAGAACATAAATCTTTGTTCAGATTTGACCATCATTAGTATTCTGAAGTATTATCCAATCAATAGGATAACTATCCCTTGGCCTTTGGGATGAACTTGGTAGATTTGGATTCAAAGGTCTGTATGAGTAATTATTAACTTCACAGAGATGTCTTGCCAGCTAGTTGCGATAACTTTCTTCCAAGGGATATGCTTCAAAAGCTCCCCAAATTTGAGCTTCATTTCTAGATCAGAGTTGTCCTTGCTCCATAAAGTAAGGATAGTGAATAATCACAATAGAACCTAGTTCTCTTATGTGATCTCCTGTGATTCAGACTGTTCCTGTGATGACCATGATGGAGACACAAATGAAGATACAGATGATGATGATGAAGACAGATGGAAGCCAGAGCCAAGGCCCTGTAAACCACCTCCACCACCACAAAGGAGGAGTGACCCTGAAAATGGACAGTGGATGGGGATAAGGAAGAAATATCCACAAGACCCTTTTTGGAAGGAGAAAAGGATGACAGAAATTCTAGGTTGAAATCATCCATATTTGAAGATCCCTGAGGCACATATACCTTGCATGATGTTTTCTTCCACATCCTATGATCAAAAGTTTCCATCTCTTCACAGAAAAACAGACCCAGTGACAAAAGTTTCAACCAAGCCTTACATAATTCCTATGGAAGTAGGGCCAGAGAGGAAGCTCAAAAGCCCAAGCCAAGCCGAAGAAGTGTTAAACTGGGAGACAGATAATGCCAGAGCCTAGAATCAGCTCTTGAAAAAGAGATAGATGAGAAGATTGACAAGATATGTACTTAAGTGAACATAAATGATGAAAAGTTATAGTATCTGTCTAAAAGGATGAAGAAATAATACCATCAACTTTCCAAGGAAATTTCTCGCCTTGAAGAAGAATGGAGAAAGACCACTTTCGAAACAGCTTCTGATGCCAAAGAAAGGAAAATAAAGAGGCTTATAGCTCAAGTCCAGGATCTGGATCGATACATAGAATCAAAGATGATAGAAAAAAAAGAGGGTTGTCTTAGATCCTTATTCCTTTTTACCCCTCCTTCTCCTACTTTTTATTCTCCATTCCCAAACCCTCCATAATACTTTTTTTCCAAAGCTAGCCCGTCTTGGTCTTTGCTCATAGCCTCGGCTTATAAGAAAAAACCAGACCCTCCATAGGGAGAATCCACAAAATTAATATCTCTTCCCAAGAGTTCAGTCGAATCTCCCACAAGATTAGGAGAAACTCTAAAGAAAGATCCCCATGACTTTCAAGATTCTCAAGATCCCTATTCCTAGTTATCAATTCAACACAAGCTATAAACCTCAGAAGAATCTAATGAAACTAGAACAGAATCGGACGAATCTAAGGAACAATCTAAAGAATCTTCAACTGAAGCAGAAAAATCTTATTCTAACGAGGAATAAGAGGTTGGATACATGGGCATCTCAAACATCTTGATGGCCCGCTCCACAGACGAACCATTCTATGATTCTCCCGTAGAAGAAGAACCAGTGATCTCAAAGGGTTCATCCTCCAAGCCAAATGCAAGACCTTGGTTTACCCTTATGATACTCCCCCAAGAGAATGGAGAAAAAAACTCATCGAGGTGGGAGCATGGCTCGATACAAGATTCATGAAAGATGCATATCCTTACAAAGTAATTAAAGAATTTTGTTGTCGGATGACGGGAACATTAAAGGAATGGTATCACAATCTAGGAGTTGTGCGTCAAAACCAGTTCCATGAATTGGGATCTACTGCAGCTATTCTAGGAACTCTCCATCAAGAATTTATTGGAGAAGGAATGATCATTGAAAGAAAGATCAGGCAAGAATTCTTTGAAACGAGGTGTTGTTCTTTAAAAATAAAATATTTGGACAGACATTTCCAAAGAATGAATCAGAGATTTTATCTTCTCAACGGTCTCAATGATTCTAGCCTCAAGAATACATATGTAGCTTCATTACCAGAAGAAATACAACCAGAATTGAACAAGATGGTAGCGGTCGCCCAAATGGATTTTCTACGATGTCTATGGGACAAATCCATCAATTCACTCAGGAGGTCGTTGACAAATTATGTAGACAACACCAGTATTTCTCCGATATCATGAATAGAAAAGCCAAGTATATCAGAACATGCAAAATGCCTTACTTGGAGATCAAATGCAGCGAGAAGACTTTCCATTGCTCACCAAAGAAAAAGAAAGTTTTACAAACTGACACCAACGGGAAAAGAAGGCCGTTGAAGTTTTTTAGGAAAAGCGGGAGGAAAGGAAAATCCAGGGGACAAAGATGTTTCATTTGCAACCAGACAGGACATTTTGCAAAAAATTGTCCTAAAAAGTCACAAAAAGCCATCAGACTAATCTCTCATCTTCAAATCGATGAATATGATGATATAGAATCCATGTATTCTGAAAAGAGTGAACTAGATAAGGAGACTGAATTTGCCTTAAATCAGACAGATTCTTCAGACGAAGAATCTCCAGCTTCTCCAATCCTCATCTTCTCTATACAAGAAGAACAATCGATCAAGCCAGCGATTCCTCAACCATGTGTTGAAATTCAAGTATTGACAAAAAAAAGTTTAAAAAACCTATCAAAATTATTACTTTCATAGACACTGGAGCTCAAAGGACGATGATGGATCCAGATAGTCTTCCACAAGAATATTGGAAAAATGAAGTAGCTTATTTTGTAGTAGCTGATGGGAAATTTTTCAAAACTGACTTAATAACACATGCTCCAATAGGCATCAAGTTTTTTTTTTCCTGATTGTATCATCTGGACCAAAGTCATTGGAAACAAATTGTCTCACAGAGACCTCCTCATAGGAATGGATGTCTATATTGCTGCCGATAAACTCCAAATACATTCTACTGGATCAAATTCAAAAAAGAATTCAAGCCTTTTTCAGAAATTACAAGGTTTTTCTCTTTAGCAGAAGCCCCGCCAGAAGTTGGAGAGTTTAAAGAAAAGATTTCCTCCCTATGCGCAGACAGTCATGAAGATTTCAACCATCCATATCCTTTATGGAAAAACAAAGAATACTTTGTTGATCTACCATTCTGATTAAATGAAGATATCAATCCAACAAAAGCAACCCATCCAGGGATGACACCTTTAGATCTACAAGTAGCCAGACAAGAATGCTAAGATCTGCTGAGGCAAGGTCTGATTGACCCAACCCAGTCAAATTGGGCATGCCAAGCTTTTTACGTAGAAAAAAGAGCTGAAAATTAAGGGGAAAGAAAAGGTTAATCATTGACTATAAGCCTCTCAATCATTTTCTCAAAGATGATAAGTTTCCAATCCCAAACGCCTCATTTCTCCCAACCTTGATCAGGGAATCAAACTTATTTTCAAAGTTTGATTTAAAATCAGGTTTTTGTCAACTTGGCCTAAAACCAGAAGACCAGTATAAAACTGATGCAATCGTCCCTAGGAAGGGACCAGTCACTAGAGCCATGAGCAAGAGGCTCCAAGAGAATTGGGCTAGAGCTGCTGAAGAAGGCTATAAGGTTCTCATGAACCTTAGGGTAGATTTCGTAGCGCATGGGCCAAGGTTGGGTCCAATTATCTTTGTACATATTAGATTTGGATGTCATTATATTTAGTCCTTGTATTTAGGGCTCCATAATGTAGGTAGGGTACCCTAGAAATATAGAATTTTTCAGCCCTTGTATTTTAGGGCACCTAGAGTAGTTTTTGTATTAGGGGTAATTTTGTAATTTCACATGCACTAAGTGAATATTTGAAATGTGTGTTTGGAAATAAATTTAATTGAATTGGTAAAAGCCCAATCCAATTAAATTTTAGAGGGGGGGTGAGCATTTGCTTACTACACCTCATTGTCACATCATATAGTCACATTTTGTGCATGTCATTCATGTTTTACATGCATCATGACACCTAAGCACAATTAGTGGAGAATCTTGAAATTGATCCTGGATTAGTGGGCTGAACCATAACTGAAGTTCACTAAGCATAATTAGTGAAATTTTGGCTCCAAAATTTGGCTCCACAAATTCAATTTCAAATTCAAGTGAAATTTGAATTGATTCAAATTTCTCTCCAATTTTGTGTGACACTTAGGCTATAAATAGAGGTCATGTGTGTGTATTTTTTAACTTTGATCATTTGAAAATTAAACTTCAGATTCCAAAGCTCTTTTAAAACACAAAATTTCGTGCCCTTCTCTTTCTCTCCCTTCATTCATCTCCTTCTTCCTCCAAGCTCTTGTCCATGGCCTCCTATGGTGGTGAGCATCTTCTAGACTCATCTTCTCCTTGAAGTGGCATCTCCTCCCTCTCTTCCTTCTCCATTCCGCTGATATTCATCTTCCAAGAAGCAAAGGAATCCATTGATGAAGAAGATCCTAGGCCTACAAGCTCCAATGGAGCTTACATCATGTGGTATCAAGAGCATCTTCATCTAGGTGATGTTCTTTTGCTTCCTCTATCTTTTTGTTCAATGAATTCTCTTTAATTCCTTGTTCTTCATCTTATTCTCCATGTATATCCTCAATTATCTTGTGGTTTGGTGCTGTTAAGATTAGATTAAAAAAAATAAACCGATTAAATCTTAGATCTATACTTGTTCTTGTACTTCTATGGTTCAAATTTTGTAGATCTACTCTTGAATCATGTTTTTGTGTTGATTTTAGGTTTTATCATTTTTCATTCATAATATTTTTGTGCTGAACCTTTAGATCTAAATTTTCTTCCAAAATATCGATTAGAAAAAAAAATATAAAAATCTAAGTGTAAATCACTTAATCCATGTTGTCTTAGAGTCATGTTTAGTCATAGTAATTGTCACATTATGTTCTAAGTTTGTGTTGAATTTTTATTTTGTTTATTGAATTCTAGATACATTTGTTCATATATTCTTGTAATTCTTAGCCTATCTTTTGAATTTTGAGTCTAATTCATGCATGTTATTTAGTTCATAACATGTTCTAAATCAATTCCTAGAAGTAGACTTGTTGAACTCTTTTTTTTTTCTAAGTTTCCTACATGATGTCTATGATGAAATTGAGTTGTGGTGCTGAGTTGTGACTGGATTTGTGAATCAAAATAAGTCTTAAGCTCTCTTGAATTGTGTTATTCAAGACAATTGAACGTAAACAAACACAAATTGTAACTATCCAAGCCTTAAGCAACATAAACATTACTTTTGATTTCTAGGTTGAAATCGTTGGTGCTGGCAGCTTGAACATACGAACTTGTATAAATTACTGGAAATTGGTCACTACGTGTTTTGAGCTGAAATTTTTACTGAATTTCCTAGACATCTGGACCAAAATTATGAAAACAGAACCAAGCGATTTGGATTAAAGGGAAAAAAAATCACACAAGTTGGCTAAAAAATCAGTGTCTAGGAAAAAAAAAGTGAAAGTGAAGTGTGCTTGTTGTTTTGGCTCAAAATTTGTTCTATAATTGGTGCCTATTTTATACCAATCCTAGTTCTAAAATTTCAATTGAAAATTATTGTGAAAACAAGTGTCAAAACTAGAGGTTTCTTGAGTCTTTTCTTTTAGTTTTTCTACTCTACTCTAGAGCCACTCTAGGTTTCTCTTTGAGTCCTAGCTTGCTTTTGTGTGTTTTTCATTGCTTTAATTGTTGAATAATCCTAGAAAATTTTTCTTGTTAAAACTCTATTGGTTTAGCTTTCATTTCATTTTTTTTTTTTGTCTTTGGTTATTGCTTGTCTCTTTGTTTCCTTACTTGTGAGTTACCATATAAGGAATTGGAAAGGAGGATTGGTATCATACCTTGGAAGAATTTGAGTCAAGAAGCAAGGGGCCAACCACCTTAAGAACTATTGGACTAAGAAGCACTCCAAATTGAGTGAAACACCAAAGAGAGAATAGCCACCACAATTGAGGACTTTTTTTTTGTAATTTTGTAATTGACAATTTGTTTTGCTTTCAAATTTTGTAACAAAAAGGTCTTTCATTGGAAGTAAGTTGGGAGCCTCCAATAAGTCACCCTACTTCCATTTGTATGTAATAATTTTAGGTAATTTTTCCTTAGGATAGTGAATGTTTTGTTGGGAACCTTAAATGAGGTCATCCAAACACTCTTAAGATCCGCCTAGTTTGTATTTCTTGCACTTTAATTTCTTGCTTACTTTCATAGCTTATTTCCTTTACCCTCCATTGTCAAACCTCCTAGATAGCTTGCATTTTACCAATTAGTTTTTACCTTATCTTTCACACCTCTTTTAGTATTTATTTTGGCTAGTTTCAGCCATAGTTTCTTTTACCTTTTATTTTCAAACCCCCAACAAGAAAGAACCATAACTTAGGAACCAACATGAGTCTTCATTCTTCATCTAGTGTTAATGGTGAGGGTTCTACTCCTAAGGACCCCTTGTATAAGTTATTAGATGAGTTGAGATCCCTTAAGTTGTGGAAAGAAAAACAAGAGAGAAAATAAGAGAGGAAGAAAGAAGAAAAATAATGAAAGAAATGAAAAGAGAAAAACATGTCTCTTATAGTAGTCATGACTCTTGCAAGAGTTTAAGTGAAGAACTTAGCGACTATTATAGAGGGCGCCATAGTTCACATACTAAACATCACTCCCAAAGAAGAGGAAAGGATAGAAGGCCTCAAGAGGTTAACATTAGCTTCCCATATTTCCATGGAAAAGATAATGTTGAGGCCTACTTAGATTGAGAAATAAAGGTTGAACAACTTTTTGTTTGCCATCATATTAGCGAAGAGAGAAAAGTTCCATTGGCTACCCTTAGCTTTCAAGGGTATGCCCTCTATTGGTGGACTTCCCTTGTTAGGGAACGAAGGATTTATGGGGATCCTCCAGTAGAGTATTGGAATGATCTTAAGAGTGCCCTTAGGAAGAGGCACATTCCCTCCTACTATGAAAGGGAACTTATGGACAAGCTCCAAAGGCTTAGACAAGAGAGTATGAGTGTTGAAGAATATAGACAACAAATGGAACTACTCTTTTTAAGAGTTGGACTTAGGGAAGAGGAAAGAACAAGCATAGCTAGGTTCCTTAGTGGGCTTAATATAGAAGTGAGGGACAAGGTTGAACTCTTTCCATATAGGGACCTAGATCAGCTAGTCCAACTTTGTATAAGAGTGGAGCAACAACTTAAAAGAAAGTCTTCTTCAAAATCTTATGGTTCTCACTCTTATCCAAGGAAGGACCAAGCCCATGAAATTTTGGGGGCTGCATCATCAAAACCCTAGGAAGATAAGGGTAAGACCATAGAGAAATACACCCCTAAGACTAATTCCGAAGAAAGGACTAGCAACATTAAATGCTTCAAATGTCTTGGGAGAGGTCACATTGCCTCTCAATACCCCACAAAGAAAACCACGATCATGAGGGGTCAAGATATTTATAGTAGTCAAGAGGAGACTACTTCTAGCCCATCCTCTAGTGGAAGTGAAGATGATGTAAGGGGTGAAGAGTATAGTGAGGAAGTCTACCCCCATGAAGAATGTGACCTCTTAATGGTTAGAAGACTCCTTGGAGGTCAATCTTGTGATCTATCCCCATACTAAAGAGAGAACATCTTTCATACAAGATGCAAAATTTTAGATAAAACTTGTTCTCTCATTGTGGATAGTGGATCTTGTTGCAAAATTTTAGATAAAACTTATCAACCTCAGCCTCACATAGCTCAAGAGCTGTTAAATTTTCCTGATGAAAATATCACAGTCAAATAGATCCAACAATTCTTGGGAATTGTAAATTATATCAGAGATTTTATCCCCATAGCAGCCTAATATACCAGTTCATTGTCCAAACTTTGGAAGAAAAACTCTTCTCCATGGTCAAAAGAACAAATAATAATAATCAAGGAACTCAAGAAGATTGCCCAAAATCTCCCAGCCTTGAAGATTCCTGGAACAGGTTAGAGAATATTACAAACTGATGCAAGTTATCATTATTGGGGAGCTATCATGATAGAACAAGAAGGAGAGAAGAATTATTAATGTGGCCATGCCAGTGGACAATTCAAGGAAGTTGAGAAAAGAGGCATTGGCAGTAAAAAAAAATGGAATCAAGAAATTTGATTTTCATTTGAGAGGACACCAGTTTCAGGTTCACATGGACAATTCGTCATTCCCAAAAATTTTGGAATTTAAAAACAAGATGCCACCAGATCCTCAAATCTTAAGGCTCAAGGATTGGTTCTCCATATATGATTTTTCTGTGAAACACATAAAAGGGAAGAATAATTTGATTCCTGATTTCTTATCCAAACCAAACAATAAGACCGTTAAGGTGATAACCTCCACTCACCCCTTCCCATTAATATTCATGGTAAAACCATTATCTGAAACAGCCAAAACTATTAAGGTTTTCCCTCCAAGATTGATTACCCATACTCCTGCACAGATCCTTGAATATGCTAAGTCTCATTACTTCCATTTTCTACATGAAACCATGAGATTCAAATACACTCCAGCACAAATATTTGATCCTGAGATACCCTTTGGAGGTATATTTGAACTGTTCTATGAGATTGGGTGGGATTTGTGTGAACCAACCATATGGGTCATTTGGTGTAATACAGTACAATATTCAATCCCCATCACCCTAAAACCTTTTATGACATACAACATCTTGACAAATCCATATAAAGATGAATATCTTTTATGGACAATGTTAGAGTGGTTTTCTCTATAGCATGGTGGCGTATGAAGCTGAAAAAAATTCTAGACATTGAGAGACAAAGAGAAATCTCAGAAGATCACATAAGAGAACTAGTTTCTATTGTGATTATTCACCGTCCTTACTTTATGGAGCAAGGACAACTCTGGTCTAGAAATGAAGCTCAAATTTAGGGAACTTTTGAAACATATCCCTTGGAAGAAAGTTATCGCAACCAGCTGGCAAGACATCTCTGTGAAGTTAATAATTACTCATACTGACCTTTGGATCCAAATCTACCAAGTTCATCCCAAAGATCCAAATCTCTATGAAGTTAATAATTACTCAGAATACTAATGATGGTCAAATCCGAACAGAGATTTATGTTCCAGAACCTGAGTTTCAAAAGGTAAAAGATTTGGTTGATGACTATTTTGCATTAGAACAAGACTGGAAAGACTACAATGCTCAATTGATAGAGAAATTGTTACACAAAAAGAGATATCATTATCATCACCCAGTATACGGAAGTCTCACCAGGTCAGAAGTACAGCATTACAACTTGTCATTATCGACCAGATCAGATTAGTAACTGCTGAAGAAATCTTGTATATAGGTGTGTTGTAAAGAGAGTAATCTTCAGGATAAGGATGACCGCAATCCTATCCTCGTCATCGTGTGCCACGTGTCAGTCGTTTAGAAGTTGCCTTATCTTGAGTCTACTCAGCCTTATCTTATCTGTAATAACGTAAATTCTATGTTATCTGTTGTTGTAATAATCTTATCCTTCCCTGGATAAGACTTTGTACGTTAGTGTCGATTTCTCTCCTATATAAAGGGGATGAGTCTGTATGTTGAGGCACACTGAATCGAATAATACTCTCTTCTTACTAAAATGACTCTCTTCTAAATTCCTTCTTCTCTGAAACTCTGAGTTATATAATGATTATCATTTGAAACTCTCACCAGCTAGTATGCTCTACACTCGCCTCTTTGGAGGATCTTGTGTATCAGAACGTCGAATATTGATATCAATTAATGGGTTATCCCTATAGTCTGTAAATATCTTGCATCAAAGTTATCCTGAAATGCTTAATGTCTTAGGTATGTAATGCATAAAAAAACAAGGGATGAATATTGTCCTTGAAATAACAAAAAGAAATGCTTATTCACGAGATGAACAACTTACTTTAAATTATGTTAACATTTAAATAACTTAATAAAAATTATGTTTTATCATAATTTTAGCACGTTTAAATTTATTGGTTTAGTAATTTTAATATGAACTTACTTTTCTCTTGCTTATTATCTCTTAACTAAACTAATTAATGTATTAACATAACTAATTTATGAATGTTCTATTTTTGTAACATGCGAAATATTATAAAAAAAATAACACATCAGGATGAATATTTTTCACAAAATAACAAAAAGAAACACCTGAATCATATGATGAATAATTTAAAACTAATTTAAAACTTGATGAGTTAGAAAAATTAAGCTTTGTTATATTTTCATTACCTGTAAGTTTGGTGGTGTAATAATTTAATATAATTTACTTTATCTTGCTTACTATTTCTAAACTAAACTAATTAATTTATCAACTCAACTAATTTATGAATATTTTATTTTTGTAACATGTGAAGTATAAATAAAACATAACAAATAGGGATGAACGTTTTTCACGAAAGAATGAAAAGAAACACTTAAGTCATCCGATGAACAATTTACCTTAAATTATGTTAGCATTTGAATAACTTAGAAAAAATTCTAATATGATTTTAGTACTTTTAAATTTATTGTTGTAATAATTGTAATATGAATTTAATTTTATCTTTCTTATCAGAAGATTTGGATATGTTTGTTTGACTTATAGGGTGTTTTCTATCTTTAAGTCTTATAGAAAGAGTTCTTCAACTATAACTGAATCTCGTGGTTTTCTTCTATAATTTTTGTATTTTTTTTCTTTGTTGATTGATTTAAATTTATACATAATAATCATGGGTTTCTTTTTTAAAATCTTTCTAACCGAATATTAAGGAATCAAGAAACTCACTCGAATCGCAATCTCATGCCTTATTGGATTTTGGAAAGAAAAGAATGGAATTTTGCTAATCAATATTTCTTTAAGTTGATTTGTACATATGGCAGCTCCAAAGCCCTTCTGTCAATTCTCAATTTTTTTAATACCATACCACTTTTAGGAAAATCCTTGCCATTCATGTGTTTTATCTTTATTAGTTGATGAAAGGAGACTAAATGAAGTAGGACCAGCTAAAGTGTTGGGCTTTATCACACCAAAGGTCCAAACACATGCAGCTTCACAACAAAGCTCACCCATCTTATAGTTTTATACACAATATCAACAAATGCATTGCAGAACATATCATATATACTTGATTCAGGTTCTTTAACATAATTATAATAAGAAAGAGACTAATATTTTTTTCTTGATTGTTTTGTATTCACGTTTATTTTTTTTATTAATATTAATATAAATAAATTAACTCTTATATAATTAATTTTTATATTGAAATGAGACAAATGTCTTTAATTTTTTTTTGGTTGACCATCTATCAGATACTTTTTGGATAAACTGCTTTTGTTTCTTTAAATATGTTGGTCACCTTGATACAATATAACATGACATTATTTTTTTTCTATAAAATCTATATTATAAATCATTCTTATATAATATTTAAAAAAAAAAACCGTGTATTACATGTGTAAGAAAACTAGTTAATCAATATCCAAACATTTAAGTTCAGACAATAGTCGTGGCTCGTGCACTATTCTAAGTTCAGACAATAGTGCTACCTATTCTTAGTTTCTAATACCACCTCATTACACTCATTGATTTCAAATACACACTTTATCTAAACCCAAACTTAGGTTATAACTTAGAAATCATTTCTCATTTGTTTATCAATTATTCACTTCCGAGGAGAAAAATTAACCAGCAAAGATTGTCATCTTGTAAAAAATGTACATAACCCAAATAATATATAGATAAGGAAAAGGACAGAATGTAATTAAGTTAGAATTGACAAGTTAACCAACATGGCCTTTAAGTTAGCTAAAAAAAATCCCCAATTCAGAGGCAGAAAACTAACTTCCATTCATCTACACCTCTTGGGCCTACACATTTGTTACAAACCCATAAAACTATAAAACTCAATAACCCAAAAAATCTACATATCAATGTTTGAAAAAAAAACTGTTATTATTTTCTTTTCTAGATATAGCTGACATTTCAATTCTCTTCTTCCCTTTTTTTATTTTAATTATTTAGGGTCCCCACTCACTCACACTGCGACGAGAAAAAGATCATCATGAATCATGAGAGAGAAAGAGAAAAGAAGGTGCAGGTGCACATGGTCAACAAGTACAAGAGATGCACCTGATCAAGCCACTCTCGTTGCAAGCCGTACACGTCTTGAACCCACCTTTCTCCGCGTACACCTTGCGCGCACCGGAACACTCCCCGCACAGCACGAACCTATGATCGTCGCACACGTGGCACACACGGAGGTGCGAATCCACTGCGGGCAAGCCCTCGAGAAGCTTCTTGAGCTCGCCACTCTCGTGCAGCCACCTCAGCTCCTCGGCCCCACCGACGTACCTTCCGTTAATGAAGACACGTGGCAGGGTCAAACCGGATTTGTGACCCGTTACCCGACGGAGCTCCGAGAGGAAACCCGAGTCCATGGACACGTCGCGCTCGTCCAGCGCGACGCGGAACCCGCGCAAGATGGAACGCACCGTTTTGCAGTCCTCGAACGTGGCGCGGACCACGCGCAGGCTCGTGAAGTAGACCACCACGCGCTGCTCCGAGCGGAGAATGGACGGCGGAGGGTGTGGTTGGGCGGCGCGTGGGGCTTCGTCGTGGGCGCGTGAGGAGATTTTGGGGTTAGTTGACCAGGCGCGGAGGAGCGAGTTGGCGAGTGTGACTCGGTGGAAGATAGAGGGTTTGGGTTTGGTGGTGGTGGGTTCATCTAAGAAGAGGGTTTGAATGTCTTTGAAGGAAGAACATGAGAATGGAGAAGAACGAGGTTTGTTCCAAGGTTGCAACATTGAAAATGGGAACTAAAATAGAACAAAGATTTTTTTTTTTATTTGGGTTTTTTTGGGGGGAGTTTGAAGGGGAAAGGTGGGGTTTTTGGAGGAAGAAAGAACTAGAAGTGGGGGTTGTTGGATTTTGTTTTGTTAGTTTGGGATAAAGGGTAAGATTTAGTTGTTCAAAGTTTGGATTTTGGTAATTGAGGAAGGAGATTGTAGTGGTGGGAAATTTTGCATTTTGTGAGAGAAAGAGAGAGGCGAATGGGGGTAAGGAGTGAGTGAGAGAGAAAATAGTGAGCAAACGGGGGAAGAGTGGAGAGGGAGATTGTGGTGGTGGTTAAGGTAGTTGAGGGGTTGGTTTATTTTTGCTTTTAGAGGAGGTTTAAGAGGGAAAAAGGGGGATGGATTGGGAGAGATTGAGATGTTAGGTAATTATGGTGCCAATTCTCGTTTTAGTTTTGAAAAACAAAAGTAGTAGTAGTAGTATATCCTAATTACAGAAGCAGTTATGTCTTTGTCAAACCTTAATAAGTACACGTATTAGTTTGGCAGAGTGAAGGAGCTTCCATTTATTGCCGCATCTCTCTCACAATGTGAAGGGGTTTATATATTAGGATATAACTTAGTGAAGGAGCTAGCTTCCAGTGTTATACCATCATCGACTATGAACAACTCGTATAATCTAGTATCGACTATGTGGTATACCATCATGGGTTTTCTATGAACAATTCGTACAATCAAGTATCGATTATGTGGTATATCATCATCAACAGTTTTTAATGGAAGAAGTTAGTTTTTAAAATAAATTTTTGTATCTCCAAATAGTCAAATAGCATTAGTTTTTAGTTCTCAGTTAAGAGATATATATTGGAAAACAAAAAGAAGGCACTAAAATGTTTTCTTCTTTGATGGAAAAAGAAAATTAAGATAAGTGAAAGATAAAATATATTTATAAATGTTAATTTCTTAAAATATTTAAATAATAAAACTATTATAAAATCAACGAGTGATTCCTTTTCCCCAATGATAAATTTGTAAAAATAAAAACTACAAGTGGTCTCCCTGCTGTATGTACCAAGACTGGATTAGCCATTGAATTTGGTTACAATGTAATCAAATGTAAGAGAGTAACAGAGATGCAAACAGAAATAGAGAATGACATAAAAAAAATGCTAATAATAAAATGAAATTACGAATTGCGGCAGAGTGAAGTGAAATTGGTCATAAAGGATAGTTCATCAATGCTTGAGAATAACTTTGGGAGGGTGATGTTTTGAAGCTACAAAGCCCATTGCTTATTAATTGCACAGATCAACACTTGCTTACACCATCCTCTCTACCAGCAGACACTGGCAGCGCAACCAACACCAATTAGGACAGCATTGATGCTTCTTTCTGTTATTATATCATTTTTTTACTATTGCAAGTTCGAATAAGAGAAAATAAATGAGTGAATACTAAGTAGTATGCATTAATACATAATATCAATGGTAAATCTAATTCAATTACTTAAATATTACGTGAGTTACTGTAAATTATGATATTTGAGTTTAATTCTTAGATAAAAAAAATATACTTAATGTCTTATAGAAGGTTAAGGTCTATTAATTATATGAATTAACTGATATAAAATTATTTTAATTTAATTAATAATTTTGAGTTTAAAAATTAAATATAAAATAACGTTAATTACTAAAAAAATATGGTCGATAATAATTTACTCAGCTAAGGTATAATTACTTTCCTAAAAGATACTTATTCTCTCATAACAAAAATAGTATAGGACTGTAAAAAGGGCAAGAGAATTCTTCATGTGACCACTTTGGGCCATAAGCAATTATAACTAGATCAAGGAACGAGGCATGCTTGAAAGTACATCATCAATGGCTTCTAAAAGCTAAAGGTTTTAATCCACAAACACCAAGTGGGTGGACACTGAAAAGTTTCACATGGTAAGAAAAAGTGGAAGGGCGAGAAGGATCCAAGATGGTTAACACTCTAAGACCTAAGTCCAAACCACATGCAATGTTGTGACTTATCTAACATTGAACAATCAAGATATATATCCCCTCTTTTCTTTTTCTTTTTCTTTTTCTTTTTTTCTAACTCATGTGAACAAATATTGGGTTTTTCTTGAATTGGGTGCAGCATTTCTTTCCATCACACATTGCTAGCCTTGACTCAGTGACTTGTTGCTCTGAGTTTAAATTGACATTTAAATAAACATTTCACACTCACTACCACATTAGTACTCTCAGAACCTTGAGAAAATCTGTCTCACACTATTGATTACAACCTGGTTTGGTGTTTGCATCACAGGCTGGCTGCAAGTGGAGTTTATGGGATTCCATCGCATCATTTTTTTAATGTCTAAAGATGTACCCTGGCTCAGAACAGTATTATTTTTTTAAGTTGAGATTATAAGGTTCAAGAAGACAAGAATATCTCCAACTACTAAAGATATGTTTGGATTCAAGTTGAATAGTCGATTTATATTCATGTTGAAATATTAATTAATGTAATTTTCATAAAAAAGATGTTCATTTATTTGGTTTTATGTTAAGAAATATTTTCAAGGTTCAAATTTGATTGAGTTTTTTTTTTTTGGTCGTTGTGATGTTTATATGGAATAATATCCACTCATTTTACTAATTACTATTTTTATCAAAAAAAAATCTAATTGACCACATTATTAAAAAAATCATTTTAACGGCAATTTTGAAAGGATTTCAACTATAGCCGTAATTAAAAGTTGGAAGCTTTTAACAACGGTTTAAAATCACCATGAAATATATGCTTTCAAAATCAATTTTCAAACCATCTTTGAAAATTGATTTTTCACAATAATTTCTTTCAAAATCGTTGATATATGTGTATTTTAAAAGATTTTTTTTCATGATGGTCATCTTTAATCGAACAACATCTCCTTAACACATTTTATTCATTCATAAAATTCTAAGACATGACATTAAATACTTTTACACGGACTAACGACTTATTGATAAATTAATTTTCAGTTGAAACAACTTTAACTAGTTAGTTTTTGTATTGGATTGAAAACTTTATATTGTGAGGTCGCGCATCTAGTGAGGCAGACAACTGCTCCAAAATAGTTTTATCGACCCTTTTAACAAGGGTCAATAGATATTCATCAAACAACTTGAACCTAGTGGGTCAGACTGCTAATAGAATGGAAAGTGACACTACTAAAAAATAGACTTTTAACATCGATTATTAAAGATTTTTAGCGACACTACTGATGTTAAAAGTATCAACATTAATATTGATTTTTAGAAACCGATGTTTAACGACATCGACTTTCTAAAAAAACTGATGTGGTATAATAAGAAATAACAAAAAAAGTTGTAGTATATGTACAAACAAAAATCATTTTTAGAAAACTAATGTTATTACTTAAAAACAACATCAGTTTTTTAAAAAATTGATTTGTGAATTGATGACAACATCGGTTTTTCTAAAAACCAATGTTGTTTTCTACTCACCAACATTGGCTTTTAGAAAAATCGATGCTGTTTTTTGGAATTTTTTTAATATCCTGTTTGTTTTTTATTTATCCCAAATTTACCTGCAAATTGAAAAACAGAACCAATCTAAACAGTTTTAGACAATTTTTATCAAGCAGTTCAAATTTTGTCCATAATAATTGAATATTTGCTATAAATTAAAAGAAATATTTAAAGTATTGAAAGTCAATACATAAAATCATGTGTAACTTAATCTAAGTTAACATAACTCTATAATTCTAAAATTACTTCAATACCTAGTGTTTCATTTTTAACTTTTGGATAATATTTTGCCCATTGAATGTGAATTGGCTTCATTCTCTCTGGTTTCAGTGGTCTTGGATCAGTAAAATACTGCATGATATAATAAAACATAAGTTAATAAGTATAAATAATAACAATTATAATAAATTAAATTAGTTTTGAAGTAAACAAATACCGTTTTCCAATTATCCTTGAAATCTCCTAGAATTATCATTGACATCTAATGCATTACATAGTACTCGTACTCAATGTTTCCTTTTTGCTTATTACACTAAATTGAATAGGATATTTAGATATTCAAGGTTAACCAAAAATTAGTGTACAGAGTAAAAAATTTCATTTTTAAGGCATCAAACATTGTTTAAATGACTTACTTTAACTACAATCCATCTAGCAACAACCTTGAATTTACTTTCTTGACTATCGTTGAATCCCTTCAAAGCACTGATTAAGAGAAACATGCATGTGTATTGTACAACTAAAATATTGATGTCAAATACTAATCATAAAGTAAATGTATTACAAAATACAATTGACCTGTAAATAATTCCTTTCAAGTAGTTGTCAAGGCTTATTGTGCAAGGAACAAAACCAGATGACAACCTTGTCTTTAGGACATATAACAAGCATTTGTCAATGTTCACTGCATTGGAGAACATTAAGTTATTATAAAGCATACATTATTTAAATTGATTTGTTCAGTTTAACTTACTCATTCAAGTAGGCTCCTAGGTGGACATCTCTGTGAATTCTGCATTCATTTCTTAATATAATCTTCTAATTCAAATTGTGATTGTCTAGATCTCTGTATGGACTATGGCTCAAGGAATCCATACACAAAGACATTTCCCACTCGCATACTTGTCTCAGTCATATGTCTATTGTTGTTAAAATAAAGTAAATTATGTATGAATTTAAAACAATCAGTTAGGTAATATACAATAATGTAAAGTGACTTATAGAATCCACAATTGTATAACAGAGATGCTAAGACATTGAACACTGTGTGCTATTTCTTAATGATCTTCATGTTTTATGTACATGGGGAAGTTATCATTATACACCCTAAACACAATAGCATCCCACGACACCTACAACAACTTAAGTTAAAGTTGTGGGATGGTCAATGTCATCAGGTATAGGGGGTCGACATTAGGATCCGGCCTATCTACAGGTTTCGAGGATCCCTCAACTCCCTAATTATCCTACACAATTAATAAACATAAGTGAATGATTGTCAACACTTTATTTTTAACAAATCCTTTTTAATAATTCTTAAAACAACAAAATGAAATACTTATTCTGAAAAAGGCTTTACAAGATGTGTCGGTCAAGCAAGGAAGGTGTTAAGTGTCTACCCCACTAACCAAACCTCTTGACTGGGTACAGGAACGCGAGCTTCAACATCTCGAACTTCCTTAACACTAACCTTCACTTTATCATTGCTCAAAGGAACGTTGTGGACGGTCGTCAACCCATTATAAACTCTTTCAAAGGCAATCAGTCGGGGATGATTCTCATCAGCATGCAACCCACATTTCTCTGAGTCACCAGTGTCTGGGTCTTGCTCCAAGGGATCTACATAACTTTCCTTTGTGCTGACACGAGCAGCAAAAGGACCAACCTCAGGCTGAGGAGGTAGTCCCAGTCCCTGTGATTGCATCTACGATTGCATTTGCAACTGCATCTAGCTAAAGAACATCATTAGTTGTCGAATCATTTTTTCTGTGATCAACTCCTCCAACTGGTCCCTGATTTTTTGTATTAGCTGCTCAAGGTCTTCAAGAGCCATGGACATAGACATGTGGGTGCTCCTTGAAGTCGGTCCAAAGTATTGTTTGATGGTGACATCAGCTCCAGCAGCACGCACACGACCAGGGTACTCTGGTTGCCCAATGGTAGTAGTTTTCCTAACGTTCATGGGTGACAAAGCTTTCCCTATGAGGCATGCTCTTCCAGGGAATCCTACAGTCAATAGATGAAACAAATTTGGTTTACGGCCTATTATTATAACAAATTATCACATACATAAAAAAGTGATTTACAATCCTGTATGCAATTTCCTTTGCTGCCTCATACGTCATTTGACCAGATTTTTTTGTGCGAGTCATCTTCCACTTCACGTTTCGTCTAATGGGAGATAGAGAATCAACGATTATGCCAATGCTCTCGGATTGGGTTGCTTCCTCCAATCATTTCGTTTTCTTGTTCTCCATCAACTTTTCTTCTAGATAATCATAACCCCTACAAGACAACACATAAGGGCAGTGTTTTATTTTTGAATGGCCTGCACCTTCTTTCGAACATCCTGTAACAATTACACATTAGCCTAACTTAATACGGTTGACAATAATGCGTAAATATAAATTTTGAAACAATGAAAATCAACTAACCTCCCATCAAGGGTCTCTATGGCTATGACAAAACTAGTTCCATTTCTCCTTGCTTATGTCGTACTTTTCACATACTTTATCATCATCGCCCTACTTGTCATCTACCAAAGCCTATTTGGAGGTCAAATATGACTTAAACTACCTTCATTTCTCTCCAACGATCTGAAGTATTTTTTTTCTTCATCCTCAAAACGGATGCTCCAAGAATATCAAATTAGCCTATGATACAATAAAGACATTTTATAGTTAGTTAATTATAATTTAAGATTTTTAGTACAACCAATTACAACAACACTCAATATTTAATTGAAATACCTAAATATCCTCCCAAATCAAATCCTTTTGACCTGCAGGGACTTATTTCCAATTATCATATGAAACATCCACCTTATCTTGAGTGACAATCCCTAAATACATTCTTAATTTCTTTTTGTGGGAACCATCGGATTTTCCAGTTGCAGGATCCACATGAACCATTGATCTCTTCGTCCTAATTGGTCTATTAGCTAATGATCTGAGTTATGTTGTTTTTCTTGTCTTCTTCGACATAGACGACAAAGGTGTTGCTGACTTAGGAGGAGAAGGAGGGGAGCTAGGTGGTATAGCCATGTGCCTATTAAAAAACAACATTAATTAAACAATGTCTAAAAACTATATTAAGTTATGTAATTGAAATTATGAAAGCAAGTAAATATAAAATATATTATATTATACGGTGTTAATTAATTCTCCTTCATCGTGATCATTACGATTTGCATGAACATCGTGAACTTCTTCTTTGTTGATGTTAGGCAGTATTTGTGTGGAGAAAGGACTGAGATAAGTATCAACAATTGAATCATCATATTCAACATTAACAACAATTGTTTTTTCATGTAAAATCCCTAACCACCTTTCATCACAAGGACCTTGAACATAAAACACCTGTTTAGCTTGTTCTGCCATGATGAAAGGCTCATTGTTATCAACCCACTTACACTTGAAAACACAGATCATGAATTTTACATAATTAAGCTCTCAGATTTCTTCAATGACTCCAAAGTAAAGCAAAGAAACTCCACGGGGATTATCATCATGTGCAGTGGCAAAGTGTTGAGATTCAACCCTTAGACTAACCCCACTGTTTTGGATTGTACTCTTGTCATCTTGTGATTTTGTGTAGAACAAAAACTTGTTGATATTGTATCCTTGCCAAGTTATAACATTTCTTTTAGTTCCATCTGCTAACTTCCTTAGCATTTCAGAAGCATTATCGTCTCCAAAGATTATATCTTTAAACCAATTTAGGAAATTATTGCTATGCTATTTCAACATCCTATTCTTGGTCATTTTTGGGTTACTTTCCTTGACTAAAGCTTCGTAATGAATTATGTATGCTAGAACTTCATTACTGTTATTTAGTATATACAAATGAGCTTGTTGCAATTCTTCTAGACTTAGAGTGATAACATGCAGTCCTCTTGAACCCTTACCTCCCACTCTTTCGTCATGTCGAGACTCGGGAAACCCAACAAGTTTTGTCTTTTCAATGTACTCTGAACTAAACTCAATAGTTTCTTCTGCAATTTACCTTTCAACAATAGATGTTTTAGGATGGTGTAGATTTTTTGTATACCATTTTAAGATCTTCATATGCCACTCAATCGGGTACATCCATCGCAAATAAACAGGACCATAACATTAAATTTCCCTCACCAAATGAACAATTAAGTGAATCATGATGTCAAAAAATGAAGGTGGAAAATACATCTCCAACTGACACAAGATAATAGCAGCCTCATTTTCCAGCTCATCTAACTTGAGAGGATCAATGACTTTGCTACATATGGCATTAAAGAAAAAGCACAAACAAGTTATGGCATGCCTAACGTTGTTAGGCAAAATGTCTCGAATCGTCACAGCTAATAATTGTTGCATCAAGACATGACAATCATGGGACTTTAAGTCAACTAACTTTATATCTTTGAACTGAACAAGACTCTTAATACTTGAAGAGCATCTTTGTGGCACTTTGACACGATGCAGACACTAACAAAAACTTATCTTCCCTTTTTTGGAAAAAGTAAGACAAGTTGGAGGCAAGTATATTTTCTTACCATTAGACCAAGGACATAACTGGTCTCATATACTCATCTCAACTAGATCTTGACGATTATTCAAATCATCCTTTGTCTTTCCTTGAATGTTAAGAAACATGTCGATGACACTATCATACACATTTTTCTCCACATGCATAACATCAATACAATGTCTGACATCTAGATCGGACCAATATGGAAGATCAAACAATATCGACCTCTTCTTCAGTATGCAAGTTTTACTTTTTTTCCTTCTTTTGGGTCTTTCCAAATATCGTATTGATGTCATCAACCTGCTCAAGAACCTATTGACCAGTTAATGGTATTGGTGCACTTTCATGCTCTTGACTTCCATTACAAGCTTTTTTCAATCGCCGCTAAGGGTGATAAGCTTTTAGAAAATGTTGATGCCGAATGTATACTATTTTTCTTCCATGTTTCAGTTGTACGTAGCTTATGTCTTCTTCACAAATAGGGATGCATGATGACCCTTAACACTGTATCCACTCAAATTCCCATATGCTGGAAAGTCATTAATGATACAAAATAGCATTGCATGCAACTTGAATGTCTCATTTCGATACCCATCAAACACAGCAACCCTCTCATCCCACAACTTTGTCAAGTCTTCAATCAAGGGACTAAGATAAACATCGATGTCATTTTCTAGTTATCTTGAGACCGATTTCATCATAGACAACATCATATATTTTCATTTCATGCATACAACCAAGGAGTCAAGTTGTAAACTACTAGTCAAACAGGCCACGAACTGTGCTAAGTGCTTACTTAAACTGCCACAGGGATTCATTCTATCAGTGGTAAGTCCAAGACTTAGATTTCTTGCCTCTATCCCAAAATCCGAATGCAGACAATTAATCTTTTTCCACTGGGAGGAATCAGTCAGATGGCAGAGCATTCCATCGCAGTTTCTCCCATCTACATGCCATGTAAGGTCTTTTGCGTCATCTCCATTAGCAAACAGACGCTTAAACATCGGAATGATCGAAAGATACCATAACACCTTTGTTGGGGGCCTTTCTTTGTGCTTTTGTCACTGCTACATTCATCATCATCCTTCACTTTATACCGTGATACCTGACACCTGGGGCATTTATCCATTTCTTCATACTCATGTCTATACAGTATGTAATCATTAGGGTATGCATGAATTTTTTAATACTCCATACTCATCAAACACGGTATCTTCTTTGCCTGATAGTAACTTTTTGACAACATGTTTTCCTCTGGAAGCATATCTGGCACTACCTAAAGCAAGGAAGTAAAGCTTTTGTCACTCCACCCATATTGGCCTTGAGATTAACCAAACTTAACACCATTAACAACAGTGTCAATAACTTCTTGCACCCCGGATATAAAGGCTTGTTGGAATCACTATCCAATGTATCTTACATAAGGGCATGTGTTTGCTTAAAAGACTCTTGTCCAAGATCACGAATCATTTCCTATAGGGGATTTCCTATCTCTACATCAACCGATTCAGATTAGGACTCTCTCTCCATTTTTATCATTTCACCATGTCATATTCATGTCGTATAATTCTTCTTAATCCCATCACACAAAAGATGTTCACGTATGTCGTGGAGTACTTGTCGTCTCCCATTCAAACAGTTTATACAAGGATAGAAATATTTTTCATCCTCATCCGGTCAACTTCTTTTAGAAGCAAATTGCAAGAACTATCCAACACCTTCCTCATGTGCAAGGCTGATGTTGGACAAGTGGCCTCAATAACTTAAGAGGAGGGGTGAATTAAGTTATAAAATTTTCCGATTAACAAATTTTAGTCCCCTTTTAAATGATATATGATAGATTCAGAATGCAAAAGAAGAAGAAGAATCAATCAATTTAATAATATTCTTTTAAATGCGCAAGACAAAGTAAACTGCAATAAAATAACTGAGATAAGAAATGAGAGAAATGAAAAATTGATTTATACTAGTTCGGTCACTACCCGTGCCTATGTTCAATCCTCAAGCAACCCACTTGAGCTTTTCACTATCTTTGTAAAACTCTTTTACAACTTCTGAACCACCTAGGGATTCCTCTTCCTTGTGTTCAGGATTCTCACAATACAAGAGACAAACAGTCTCTTGATCACAACAATTTCTTTTCAAAAAGTATAGAAGTTTTTCTCTCTTTTAGAGAAGATGATACAAGTTGAAGATCTTAGAAGAATACTCAATTGATTTGCAAGTGTTTGACCAATGATTTGTTTGTGAGAGAATAAGACAATAAGGTTCTAAAAAACTCTAAAGATTTTCGTAGACAAGTCACATATTTATAGGCCCTTGGTGACATTTCAAAAACTTTTGAAGAGATGTGACTTTTTAGAATATTTTTCAAAAATTATCTCACTGGTAATCGATTACACAGTTACTTATTGACGGATCATAACTTTTCAATTTGAATTTTTAAATTTTCGTTACTGGTAATCGATTACAAGAAAGTGGTAATCAATTACAACATTTAAATTTCAAATTTCAAACTTCTTTTTGAAAAGCCTTTATAGTAATTTGTCTCTAGTAATTGATTACAATGTCTGGTAATCGATTACCAATGGAAAAAAAAAAACTTATTTTAGAAATGATAAAAAAAATTGTAATCATTTTGAAAATCATGTTTTGAGGTCAAACCTTTTCAACCAAATAAGAGATTCTTTTAACAAAAATAAACTAAGTCTTATCTTTCTCTTGATCTTGTTTTCTTGATCTTGAATTTTGACTTGAAGTAATCTTATGTTGCTTACATCTTGGCATCATCAAAACCTTTATACACATATATTCACAACTGATACAACTTGCATTCATCTAGCTTCGATCCATCTAATTAATAACTTTGTGATACTCACAAAGCTAGTGATCTCATGCATAAAAACCTCACTTTTTTCATTAAAGGTGTGACCCTATCCCATCCAGAAAGACATTTATTTATAGTAGACTCATACGTAAAGGTTAACTTTATTTTCTTAGATTTGACGAAATTTTGATAACATTTTGCATTGATCTCCAAATACATCGTATGAAAGCGGTGAGATGAATTCCACCATAGTCAAGTATGCATCCAGAGAACAAAGTGAAATGCATTAACCAAAATCTCATCAAATTTAAGAGGAAAAAAAAAGTTAACCTTTATATATGAATCTATTATAAATAAATGACTTTTCCAAACTATCCAAACGGACAATTCAAGATTCAAAACAATGATTAATGAAAATTGTCCATAATAATCATTGTATTGAATCTCAAATGAGAATTTAAGGTTCATTCATGATGAACATAACTTGTATATAAAGAAATAGTCATTAATCACATTCAACAAGTTATAAAAGCATTCATAACAAAAAAAACCATCAAAAGTTTATGAAAAAACATTTGTACATGTGATGATGGTCACTGTAATGTCCAACAATGAATGTCGTGATCGCAATGCAAACAGGAATTGAAAAAGGCCTACAAATTACATTGAACATTGGAGATTGGATGTCTCCACCATCTGTGTATGCTAAGTGAGAGATATCAAAGGCAACGTCTAGTGTTTTTTTTATACCGACAAATTAAAGATTTCATTTTATTGCAGCAAGTATAAGGAAGTATTTTTTATTTTTTATTATTTAATTGGTGATTTCATAACGCTCATTAAGAAAACACGAATACAATATATATGATGTATAGAAAATAAATTGTTTGACAACTTGTGAACAATTATAATGAGTCTGTCAATAGAGTTAATTTGAATCAATTATTCAATTGTGTTCAACCAAATGATACATTTATAGCTAGCCAGTAGATGTCGAATTACTTACATAGGAAAAGCATTACTGGTCTATCTTATCAAAGAGAAGACAATGAATTACATATTATTGAAGATTAAATATTATTGTTGTTTGAATGCTTAGACATCTAAGATTTAGAATAAGAAGGAGATTAAAAAAATCACTCTAATTTATATGTATTAACAGTGTAAAATAGTTTATCACTATTAAATTACTTTAAGATATTCTTACATTGTCAACGTATAATCCTTTTTTTCAAAAAAAATCTAGAAGAAAATAAAAAAAATTTCCAATTAGACTAGAGTCGAGACAAATTGAACTCAACTCAATTCATTTGATAAGAAGTCATTCAACTCATAATTTGATTTGAGTTCAACGCCCCTAGAATTTGATTTAATTTAAACTTGTGAACAACTCAATTTAACTCATTAACTCAATTCGATTCAAAATTTTGATTATGTCACATATTTTTATTTATATATTTATTTTATGTAAATATAAAATTTAATATAAATGAATTACATATTCTAGAGAGAGAGTGAGAGAGAGCTAGTTCATGAACTAAATGAGTTGATAAAATAAATAATTCAAGTCCAACTCATTTATATAATGAGTTCAAATTTCAACTCAAATTCAACTTGTTTGATTCGTCAACCAAGATATATGAATCAATTATTGTTCCTATAACTAAGTCTTATCTAGGGTTTATGAGACATAACATGACTTAGGATGCCTATCAATGTCTCAAAGGGTCCATATTGCATATTCACTTAATGTTAATCAATAGTACTACTTAATTGGGTCAATTTTAAAACTGAAAAAAAAAATAACAATTAATTAATTAATGTTTCTAGAGATTGTAAAGCCCACATGTGTGATGAATGTACCAATAACAAATTCCACATGTTCTCATAGCCACCCTCATAACATAAAAGAGATACGTTTAGTCAATCCAATTCAATTCATAAATTAGGAGTTTGTAAGTCACCTCTCACACACCTCAGAACACCCCTAAATCAACAACACCCAAATATTAGTCAATACCACACTCCTCTACAACCCTCCATCAAATCCATAAAATATATGCACACACATCTACACACAATAAATATCAAAACGCTACCAAGTTCAACAAGTCCCCAAGCCCAACCCACATTTAAATTATAAGAACCACTTCCACTTCCTCCTATTATCTATAACTTTCCAATTTAACATTGGGCGGCTGAATATATATGAAATATGTTAGAAGGGTTGGTCAAAACCTCTAGCATATAGCCATATATGGAATGAAATACTTATATAAGGTGCAACTCACGCATTTTTTTGCCAAGACAAATCACACATTTGTTTAAACAAGTATGTGCAACTAATACATTAAATAGTTGCTATTCTTTGTAATTTTATTAAACTTTTAAATATCTTTTTATAATTTAAAAGTTTTAATAGAATTTTATATTTTAAAACTTTTTTCCTCCTATTATTTATCTATATCCACCTCGTTAAGCTTGATTTCAACCAGCTAGCAATCTAAAGGATGTTCAACTTAACTAACTAGCTAGCTTCTGAACAACCTAAGGGCTAAAGCTTGAAGAAGTTTTGGTTTTTACATCCCCAACTCCATTGAGTGGCATTTGTATTGGTTGTTATCTTGGTTGTTACATCTTAGTACATTTGATATTTGTATTACATCATGCATTATCATGGTTTGTGTGAAGAAAAGTTTCTTAGTTAGAGAATTTTCTTCAAAGGCAAAAACTTTCTATTTTAATCGATTATAGCCTCATTGTAATCAATTACAACAAGTTGTATGAAGCTTGTAGAGTTAAGTCTCATATCGGTTTAATCGATTACAGCTATCTCATAATCGATTACATTGTTGTTTGAGACAATGATTGATTTATTCAGGAGTCTCTACTCTAATTGATTACTTCTCTCTCATTTAGATGTTCACAGGTGAACAAGAACACTTTAATCAATTACTTCAGGAGTCTCTACTCTAATTGATTACTTCTCTCTTGTTTAGATGTTCAGAGGTGAACAAGAACACTTTAATCAATTACTTAGGACATTTAATCAATTACATTATTCTTAAGTTATTTTCAGATGTTGGGATGAACACTTTAATTGATTACTTAGATAATCTAATCAATTACTTCATTAAATTAATCGATTACCTTACAGATTTTATCGATTACAGGCAGTTATAACTATTTTTTCTATAAATAATCAGCTTGTGTTCACATCTATACATCAAGAGATCAACAGAGGATTCTCAATACGTCTCAAAAATAACATCTTAATCGTTTGGTTATAAAGATATTTTCTTGGAAGTGAATTGTGTCTTTTGAGTTGAACAAGATCACATACTCAATCCCGCAAGGTTTTTGTGGAAAGATTGGTCAAGTTGTATCTCTCTTACTCAATTTTTCTTGTGTAAGATTTTTACACGGTGTTTTTGGTTATGCATGAACCGCTTAAAGCATGCTAGAATAGGGTTTTCTAGTTTGGGCTAAGAGTAGGATTCTCTTAGGCTTATATTAACAAAGGACCCTAGTGTTAGGTGCCTTAGTCTCTTTTTCTAGGGTGAGAATTATAGATTGGTTGTGATTGCTTGTAAGGATTCTTGATGTATAGTGAAAATCTAATTCTGATTGTGGATTAGATAACTGGATTAGCTTATCTAGTAATAGAGAGTGAACCAATATAAAAAGATTGTATCTTTCTTCTCTTCTTTTGATCTTTTTCTCTCATTCAAGTATTAATCAAGTTTTTCATAAAGGTTCAAGTTTTATAATTGTAAAAGAAAGGATGTTAGTGAAGGATCATGTTTAAGGAAGGATTAATTAAGTATTAATTACGTTCGATTCGTATATTTACTTTTGATACGATCCATACAAAGTTTTTTTTTAAACTCTATTTTTTTAAAAGTACATTTTGTTTGAAAACCAATTCACTCTCATCATGGTTTATTGAGTTCCATCATCTTTTTTTAGAAACCGAAAAGAAACCAAATATGCGAGAAAGAGAACAGAGTAGAGAACAACAACCTTCGTGCCCTTGTCACAGCCATAGAGTCAATGATTTGAGGTCGCAGAGTTAAACAACTGAGGAAAATGACGGTTAGAGTGAAAGCAAAAGTGAGTGAGGAACGACAACGAGGTCAAAAATAGAGAGAGTAAGAGTGAAAGCGAGACTGAAGCGTCACGGATAGAAAGAGTGAGAGTAAGCTTTAAATGATGTTAACATGTTTTGTTAACATCGGTTTCCATAAAAACCGATGTTAACAAAGTTTCGTTAACATTTGTTTTTCAAGAAAACAAGCACACTAGGTCAAATGTTGAAGAAAGGGCACAAAATCTTAAAGGTCGTCACCATAGCACAACTGTTTGGGTGGAGTTGGGAAGTGGCCACGTTCAAGTGCTCAAGAAGAGCATACTAGAAGGCGGTCAAGGGGAAGATGAGACCCAAGACCTCAAATAGACATCGGTACATAAAAAAAGAAAGGCGGATTGCCCGACGCCACCCTCAAAAAAAGAAAGTTATCACTCCCGCAAGCTTAGACAGTTATCTTGCAGGATTCATCAGGATTTGCTAGCTTCACCTGGCGTCTGCAACGACACTTGCTGTGTAGGTGAGGGAAAACTTATACTTCGAGAGAAAGAAGATAGAAATTTGAAGTGACGGTGGTCACTGGCAAGAGGAGACCACAAAACAACTTCATATCCCACGCAACACGTATTTAGTACGTGCCCACTCCACGAGTGACACGTGTGCAAGAGTACTACGTGTGCACTACACGCAACTGCATTAACAGACAAAACATAAAGTTTGTCTTCAATGCATTCTCCAACTGTTAGAAAAGGACAGAGTTGCCAAATATACAGGCTTCCCTCACCTGACATGTTAGACCTCACATGCAAAACCAAAAGCATGTCCACCTTGGACAACTTGACAGAAGCAGCCCGAACAACACTTGTCCAGGCTGGGGGACTTGACAAGCTTAACAGACCTACAATTCTCACACCAATCAAGGTTACCATTCTCAACACCGCACAACATTTGTCCATGTTCTGGGGCTCAATCGACTCATCACCCTTCTACTTGTCAAGGCCACTATCCCCCGACATCAGACAATCTCCCTCGACATTGGGCAACCTTTTTCACTCGCAAGCCGACTCAAAGCTCGGGGGGCTTATGTACTGTCCAGGATTCACAAAATACACATGTCATGATACGTGGCACTCCAAGACACACGTCAATCCTCCATGTCAGCCCTGACACAAAAGCATGGACGTCCAGCCCTTAGCAGTCGAGCTCCTCAACGAACATGATATCTCTAACCATTTAATTATTCAAACATATTATCATCTTTTTATCTCTTGACAGGTATTCAATTATCTACAAAGGTTGTTATGATGTTGTTACGTCACCATAACAACTCTTATCAATAGGAACTCGCAACTTCCTCTCCACACTATAAGTATCAGGTTCCTTCGTACTCTCACGACACGTTATCAAATGCACACACCTGCTCACAGACTCGTGTATTCTCACTTACTCTCCTAACTCATACTTACTTGAGCGTCGAAGTCTTTTACTTTGTAGGTTTCTCTTCTTGTCCTCTTAACAAAGGTCACCTATAGTTCGACATGCAAAGTCTATGAGCCCACCTTGACCATGTCCATTCTGACATGTCCCAACTCCGAATTTTGGCAAGTACACCAACTAGCTTTTAAAAGAACTATTCAAAATCAATTTTAACAAAAAAATAATTTTACGTACCCAACTTCAACAACAATTTACGGTGAAATTGTTCTAAATGTTAATCAAATTATATAACAAAATATTTAAACCTAGAAATATTATTAATCGTATAAAATTTTTTATCATATCCTTTTCAAAAGAAAGTAATATGTAAAAAAAAAAAAATACACGTAAAAGAGATGGCCACAAGATCATGTTGTGCATGGGGTAGCATTTTCACAGTTGGTTTAGGGCATTTAATTGAAGAATAACATGAGCACAACGAGGACTAGGTTGTGTTCCATTCTAGCCCCATGTTCCTGTATCAGTCATCCACTTCTACAGCTTACTGATATAAAGTAACGCACCAATATCCGTTATATCCTTGGCCAAATTTTTTTAAAATAAATGTTTTTAAAGTAGCACACTTTATTTGCCAAAAAAACAATACTACTATACTATGACCACAACATTGACATCACCGCATCACTTTAAAATCAAATCATAAAAACTTGAAAGTAAATCAAATTATATTGAACATATTTAAACCTAGAAAATTTATTAACCAAAGAGAGAGATGCGTTATCATCCAATCATGGAGCACATGTACCCTAAGATTGTTGACTTGATCATAACCACCCTACAAGTCAACACCAAAACTTGTTTCTACCTGGTTCAAAGTGTAAAATCTTTTACATTCATATATCAAGCCTTCAAAGCAAAATCCATCATTTTAAGAAAAGTGATATTTGCATCATAATGACATATCCACATACAAGATAGAGTACTGCACGACAACATTGTGGCGGCTTGAAGTAGCTAAGGATTCTTGTAGGGCATGTCAGGAGGAAGGCTATGATGAACACACCAAAGAGTAGGCGATTAACCTGAAAGAAGATGTTAGAGTGCTAAAAGCTACTCTACTTCTATTCCTAATAAAACACCATAAAGATTAGAGAAAAGCTATAAAGAAGGTAAAATAACCGCTTTGATTTTTCATTGATAATTTCTTATAAAGTTTAATAGGAATTTACAAATTTACAAAGAATATCAACTATACAACTGACACAATCTAGTATTTTTTTAAAATAAAATAAAACTAAATATCAAAAGGATAATAACTAAATTATCTAGACATAAAAGTCACCTATTTGGGTCTCTCAAGGCTCATCCTATTAGAAGATTTTGACCATGTTTCAGTCAGTCACGAATCGTGGAGGCTAAGCCAATCGCCTCAAAGACAATGTCGATCACAAGGCTCATGATTACGAGCTTAGCAGGGGACTAAGACCCGTTAGACATTGCCTGAACCTTTTTAAGGGATGTAGAATCAAACATATGTAGCTTCAACCTTGCTAAGGGACTTAGAATCAAACATCACTGCAGATAACAAGTGCAGAATGAGTCAATGACACATGAAATCTCAAGAAGGTAAATTCTAATAATAAAAAAACAAAGGAAACAAATATATAATTTATATTCATGGTATATTGATCTTAATAGCATAAACATACACAATGAGAGAATGGGTAGTGTTCGAGCAATAAGCCAGTGGAAGCCAGTGATTATTTTTATTTTTTTTCAGATTACTTGGAAGTTGTAAATGGTATATGGATATGATTCTCATTGCTTGAATATAAGGACTCTTGCTTGTTCCCTATCTATCTTGAAGCTTCTTCAACTGGAATGATGATAAAATTAAAATTAAAATTCACTAGAACAAACCTCTACTTGAGTCATTAGTTAATGCCAATAGCGAGAAGGGGCTAAAGTAAATGATAAATATATACATTTTGTAAAATTTTACAAAATTAGAAAACTTGCAAACTCAAAGACCAGAATGCAGTACTCTGTACTTCTTAGGAGAAAATCATGCATTATGTGAAAAAATCACAAAACATAGTCATGTACTGTCCATAGCCCACAAAATCTATCTGACATCTCACGTGACACTCGAAAACACATGTTCACCCTCCATGTCAGTCTTATTATAGGAGTGTACAGTCTTCGTAATATTTTTTTATTCTTATGATATTTGTATGAAATATTTGTCAATTTTTTTATAATTAATTTTTATGGAAACCTGATCACTCTTTAATGGAGTTCTTTCCTTTTAATCACAATTTTTTCATATAAAACTATGAGACCTTGTTTAACAAAGAGACCTGATCATGAGCATCACTCCAATGAAGGATTGGTGTGTTGTAATATTTAAATACTAGTGATATGATAATTTTGAGTTATTATTATTATTATTATTATTATATACTACTGTTTCACCCCCGCAATGTTTTCTAAAAAAATCCGCAATGTTAGCATTATTTTGTCTTTATTTTAAAAAATATTATTTATTATAAATTTTTTAATTATATAAAATAAATATTTATTTCATGTATTCCATAGATAAAATATTAGTTATAATATTTTTATAATTTATATTTTCAATAATATAAAATTCATCGATACAAAATTACCATTTAACTCCTTATTACTTTATATTGGAATAAGATAAAATAAGATAAGATAGCTGTCAGATGTAATTAACATAATTTTATCTTTTTTTTATAATTAACCATATTTTTATCTAAAGAAAATTGTTGTGGATCAT
The DNA here is from genome assembly GCF_000004515.6 of Glycine max. Lineage (NCBI taxonomy): Eukaryota > Viridiplantae > Streptophyta > Magnoliopsida > Fabales > Fabaceae > Glycine > Glycine max. The sequence continues at coordinate 21,356,821 of NC_038247.2, read as the reverse complement.
TAAAAAAAATGGATAACAAAATTCCAACAATAATATATCATTATACAAACTATATATATTTATTGAAATCTTTGGAAAAGATAAACAAATTAAAAACAAAGTGATAGTTTACTAAATTAAAATTAAAAATAAAAAATAAAAACAAGAATGAACATACACTTAAATAAGATTTCGAATTAAAGCATGAAAAAAAAATATGATTAGTAAAAAAAAATCTATTAAAGATGATCAAGTTTTTTAATATTAAACATCAATAAAATTAATAAATATTTCACACCAATATCAAGATGACAAAAAAAAAATACTCATAGATTCAAACTTCAATGTCATAATATGTTTATTTTAAAATGGACTCAATTACATATAGGGATAATAAGCCTTCTATCCCTAGTTGTTTTATACCCGACACAATTAAGAAAAATATAGTTGGATAACCTTAAATATCAATTAATATATCAAAATTAACAGACAAATGAGTCGGTAGCCGATATCTAAAAAAGCCTAATTTATTATATTAAAGATATTCAATAAAATTAATTGTTAAAGTAGTTAAAAATATAAAATAATATGAAAAAATATGCATATTTATATTATATATATATATATATATCAATTTTATTTTATGGATAAAATTATATTTTGAGGTGTTATTTTTTAGTTTTAAAATTAATTTTAAACTCTTGTAATTTTTATTTGCATAAAATTAATTTATTAAAAAAATTAAAAATAGTATTATCTGAAGAAAAAAGGAGAGTGAGCACATTAGAGGGAAAAAAAGGAAAGTGATGAGATTCAAAGGATAAATGAGTGAAAATAGATAAACAATAATGCCTTGATTTATTTTAAAAAATAAGAAAATCTGATAAATATATTAAAGATAAAAAAAAATATAAAAACTAACTATTTCAAGTAATATTTCAAAAAAAATATAGAAGTTGTTAAAAAAACTTGCTTATAGAAATTTAATGTTTAACACATGTATTTGTGATTAAATGAGAACTAAAAAATTGTTTTCCATTATCTCATTAAATTCTTTTTTAAAAAACACACCTATACAAGCGAGTTTAAATTATTACTCTGTAATCTGTATAACAATTCTTTGTATATATCAATTTTTTTATCATTTAATCGTTAAATATTTTGATATTATCTTAACAATCATTCCTACAAATATCAAAACAAATTGAACTTTCGCAGTTAGATAATTTTATAGTTAACATTTACTTATATTCATATATTAAATTAAAATATATTCAATGAAATACTAAATATCATCAAAATTTTATAAACCTGATTTATTCAGTAATTATTTTTATAATTTGACTATTAAATTATTAAAATTTAGCATTCTATTTCTATGCACCATGCCACAGCTACTTCAGAATATATTCTTGTTACAATCCTAACTAGAATCATTGTAAGTTAATGTTATCAACTTTTATATTGACATGAATATTAATTGTTATTTAAAATATTAAATATTTTATTATATATATATATATATGTATGTATATATGTATGTATGTGTGGGATTAAATTAATTCGATGCATGAGACTCTAATTCGACCCGTAATTCATAAACTCAATGCTTCTGCCCGTTAGATAGATGACTGGTCGGATTCTTAACATTGCTTCGAAGTCGAACACAACATATAAGATCGTGTGAAATTGTAATGCTTTTCCTTTCCTAGTACAACACAGAACACACTCATAACAACAGGGTTCGCATCAATATCACAGAAAACAACGTTGAAATGGAAGCAAATAGTGGAGCAAGCGAACCCAATTCGAATGCCACCATAATAACCATAAACGTGAAGTTCGGTGGCGTCTCTATTCCCATCTCAATTTCACCTCACTTAACCATCAACGGCTTCAAGTCCCTTCTTCTACCTTCCACCAATGTCCTCCCTCGTGGTCAAAAACTCATCTTCAAAGGTTTCACCTTTTTCTCTTTCTCTTTTTCAGTATCATTCAACACTCATAAGAAAGAAAGCCCTTTTGTTTATTCTTGTTGAAATTAATGAATTATCTAACAGGAAAGGTTTTGGAAGACCCCATGACTTTAAAAACATACAAATTGACAAATGGTTGATGTAAAAATCTTTACACTTACACAGTTACACTGACAGTGGATAAAAATTAAATTCAAAATTTAAAGCAAAAACAAATTCAACTTTATTATGGCATGGTGGATCTTTAGGTATGCTGTATGATTTCATCATTATTTATAGTTATGGGGTAAACAAAGGGAAAATGTAATCACAAGTGCCATGCCAAGCTGGTTGTGAACAGACTACATGGATCCTTTCATATGGGGATATGAATGGGGCTAGTTAGAATTGTTACACAATCTGAACAGTTTGATGGGGTTTATCGAGCTTCTTGTTGAAAATAAAAATTATGTTCATAGATGCGACTGTAGAGTTTGCTTTTGTTTCAATGGCAATCAGGAAAATGCAGCTTGAAGATATCAATTTTCTTTGTATAGGATGGTCCTGTCTGGAAGAAAGCTCAGGTTGTTCCCAAATCGAGAAAAGATGACTCAGGCTCTAACAACGACATGAAGAAAATTCCTGTTAAGAACAGGATGGAACGGTGGAAAGCAACAGGAGTTGTGGCATTGTCTGAATGCAACTTGGAGGTAATAAACAGTTCATAGTTTTATCAAATATTGAACTAGATAGATGCTTATGTTTGATGTCAAGTGGAAATTGAGAGATGAGGAACACTAAATTTTACTTAATGGCATGCTTTTGAAGATTTTTTGTATCGAGATCCTATTATGCAATTGAAAACAAGATGGTATGAAATTATCTTCTTTTATCTTTTTTCCCATGCCATATATGCGTCTGGAATGTATTTTGCAGTTCACGTGTAAGGGACATGTAGGGTTCACTTATTTCAAAATATAGCATCATTGAAACCAGGCTATAACTTCATCTACAAAACAATCCATCAAAGTATTATAACTCATAGTAGATATCTTTTTCCAGTGTAAGAAAGTTTTTGGTGGAAAGGAAGTTGTCATTCCAAGGTTAAGACATGTCACAAGCCTTAGTTAGAGTTTACAATGATGCTTACACACAAAAAAGTGATACCAAGACCTATGCATCAATGCTGTTTGATCCTACCGACTTAGCTAACTGCCATTAGCTAATTCATAGTAGTTTTATTTGATTATGTATTAGGAGATATTTGTGCTGTACAAGATGGATTACTGATTATTTTGGTTAAAATTAAGATTTTTTGTCTTTTTATCCATCTAATTGTTCGTTGCCCAGACCAGAAGAACTTCATCCAGTTTTGGCCATGTGTTAAATCTATTTTGTACATTAGTTTAACTACAAAATATCTTATCGTTCAGCCACACATGACTTAATGGATTATACCACAAATCATACGGGGAAAAAGATTACCATACCTTTCCTCCCTGAAGGCAATTTGGCAGAATAAATCACAGATGTCATGTTCATATTTGATGTGTCACTAAATCTTACTTCAGATATTTACTGAGCTCAATATGCTTTATTAAGCAAATAATTGGAGTTCCAAGTACTACTCTAGTTAGTCATTTTAAATTAGGCATAGAGCTAGAAAGCATCATAGAATTGCTAGAAGCTACATTTGCAACTTTGCATGTCATTCATAATATGTTGTTATTAACTGTCTAGTACCCTTGTTCTAGTGGAACGATTGATTCCAGTATCACTGTTCATTTCCGTCGTGTAAACAGCAAAGCCTAGCATAATTCTAAGCAACAGAGTGAGGCAGTGAGCCGACAAGAACATGCGAGCTATGAATCAAGGAATTCTAACAGCTCAAGCTAGGCTGTAAATAGAATTTAGCTCATTATTGAAATTGTTACTGAAAGGCCAATAATAATGTTGACTAGTCCATTGGAGTTAACCATAGCCTACTATGGTTAGTCCTGATAAATTGCTCTGTACCTTAGTGAATCTAGAAATGAGAGGAAGTATTTAAACAGCCAATAAGGAAACGGAAAACCCAGGAAAATAAAATCAAATTTCTTTTTTGTGATTAATTACTTGTCAATTGTTGTATGAATTTTCTTCTCATTTCCCCTAGAAATTTCAATTTAAATAGGTCATACCTGATGAAGTGTGGGTTTGTGGATCTTCTGCAAGAGTTCTAGATTGCAACAACAATTCAATTACAGATGTCCCTGATGAAATTGCACGTCTTACCGGTCTAGATGTAAGCTGAACTTTCTCTCTCTATAGTATTTTTTTTATACAATGACAGTAATGAGGTTTGAATTTAGAACCTTATGCAAATTACCCAAACCTCCGACCACTTGGGTATCTCTCTATAGATTTAGTTTCTGCTACATTCAGATGGTTTTGTTGGGAGCAATACATAACACTACTTGCTATTTTCAAAACACTGCAGAAACTATTCATCAATGCAAATGAGATAGTGGATAAATCGATTAGGTGGGAAGGACTAACAACTCTGAAGTACCTAACTGTATTATCATTGAACCATAACAAGTGAGTGGATGTTATCATTTACAATTTCAATGTGTTCCTGCTTGGCTTTACTTGCATAAAACAAAAAACAAATATGTGCAAGTATTCCACAAACTATGGATTTTTGTTTGTCCATTCAAACCTTCATACTTTACAATAGTTGGTCGTCTGGTCCCCTGCCTAGAGGTTACTTGCAATGTGTCTTAAACTAATACCAAGTTACTAACCCTTACTTCAGCTATTCTGGTTTTATGTTGTTTCTGTTTATTTTGTTAAATTCTTAGCATATTTGGAAGAATGACTTCAATTTTTTTTTCTAACATTGACTGCTAGATCTTTATGTTTCAAGTTGATCCAGAGTTTAGTTTCTTGTTTCTTCATGTAATTTGCTTATTTAACATGACTTCTCTGTAGTTTAACTACTTTGTCGTCTACTCTTGGATCTCTTACCTCGTTAAGGGAGCTGCATGTTTCCAATAATAAATTGAGTGGCCTTCCTAATGAAATAAGGCATCTGACACAATTAGAAGTTTTGCGAGCCAACAATAATAGGTATTATTTAAACCTCGTACTTGATTAAGTATGGATATTTTCTTGTAACTCGTGCAATTACAAGTTTTGTAACATCTCATTTTTTAAAATAAATTAAAAAGGCTTTTTAGTAAAAAAAATAAAGTTTTAGAAAATTGTGAGGTTTTTATAATTAAATAAATAAAGAGAAATAACTGTATTAAAATAATGATTTTGAAGAAAAATATATATTTGATTTATTCATTTGATTAGAAATAAAATAGAGTTTCTTTTATAAAAATAATAAAAATAAATAAATAGAGTAAATAATAGGCTATAAGTATCCTATCTATAAATAGAGGTATCTTAGGTCAGTTTTTAGACTGACGATACTCTCTACGCCACCTCTTCCTCTCAATAATTTCGTTTTCCCTTCTCCTCCTTCCAAAACTCTCTTTTTCCCGCATATTATCAAACCTGTCCCAGAAAAATAACGATCTCGGACTCATTCACCGATGGATCGTCGTGAAATTTGAGCATCAGGTTCGGAACTCATTTCTGAACATTCTCACCGTTGGGAATTAAGAAAAACTCTCTGAGCTGAGAGAAATATCCTTTGTATCATAGTTTTTTCTTTTCCTGCAGAAACCTAAAACTGTCTCAATAAAACCACTATCCCAGACTCGTTAATCGTTGGATTGTCGTGAAATTTTGATATGTGGTTCGCGTTTCACTTTTGCACATCTTCACCGTTGAGATTTGCAAAATAACATCTGTGGAGGGAGCAATACTCATCGCACGTAGACAGTGGAATGGAGGTTTCAGTCTCTTCTCCTTCTCGTTTGGGAACCCTATCAGAGCAGTCAGAGGAAAAACTAAAGGAATCTCAAGAAATCGCTAGAGATGTCGCTATTGCTGTCACAATACACACGTGAGCCCGCTTAGAGGTAAGGGATGTGTTTATCGCAATTGGGGTTAGAATGAACATGTGTAGGGATCCTTAGAGGATTAAATTAGGCTTATTTTGGGATGTTTATTAAATTGCAATTTTTCCTTTATGATTATAAATACAATATTGATGTCCTGATGCAGAGTGCTCTTGGTGTTTTCGTTTTTTATACCTATGATTTTGATTAATTGATTTTGATATAATTGTGTGAAATAATTTGAAGGGTTTTACTCTCCATGTTGTGATAAACCTTTTGTATAAATTGTTATATTAAGATTATGAAATGGTGATTCAAATTGTGAGTATGTGATAAATTGAACATGTGATGAATGGTGAAATACATGTATATTGAGATGTGTGTATTGAGTTGTGAGCTATGAACTGTACAATCATACAATTGTAAGACCCTTTAAGGGCGACTAGTTTTTGCGCGACGAGTATTGTGATGGGATCCATTGTGCGGACCCGACGAGTTTAATCACAAGCGCGACGAGATAAAATTATTTTGAAAACAATTGAAGAGTCGTGTGTATTGCATAGTTCATAGGTAAAGTGTATATGATTTGAGGTGTGATAACGTGTAAAATTGGGATTATACCATTGTGATTGAGATCGAGCGTATGTGATAAATTGAGTATGTATTGACTTGTAATATATATGTGCATTGAGATGTTGTGTGCATTGAGTTATGAACTATCAATTGTACAATCGCACGACTATAAGATCCTTTAAAGGCGACGAGTTAATGTTAAGACCCTTTAAGGGCGACGAGTTAATGTGCGATGAGTATTGTGATGGGAACCACTGTGGGGACCCGACGAGTTTAAACACAAGTGCGACGAGATAAAACTATTTTGAGATCAATTGAGGAGTCGTGTGTTTTGTATAGTTCATAGGGTAGAGTCTGTGTGCTAAAATGTTTTCTGGGTTGGACCTGAATCAGGAAGGAGAGGCCCTGACGGACTCTTTGAAGTGTAGGCCTTGAGGGTAAATACACACGGTTTGAGTGCTCCTTTAAGCCTATGTTGATCTCATATGGTTGGAGCATTCTCACAAAATAGTGTGACCCTAACTGGTCTCCCCATGATTTTACCTAGTGAAAGTGACCTGACTTGCTAGTGTGTAGTTTGTCTTGTCATGTACTCCTAGGCGCCCGACGAGATTTTTCACTGACATGATACCACATTGCATATAGGATTGAGTCTTAGTGTATCTGTTGCATAATGTCTGTGTATTGATCGATATGGATTGATTTAGCGATATTGTGTTTTGATCATTGAGTACGTTAATGTCGTGAAAACGAATGAGACATGTGTGGTGTTGTGATGTGATGTTGTGTGACAAAGTAGTGAAATAACGTGAGCTATGCTTAAGTAAGTTGTATTTTGTTTATATGATATTTATACCTATATGTTGTCTGGTTTCTCTCTATTAGTTAGGAATGTGATAACTCACTCCCCGTGTGTTATTTGTGTTTGGATCCTGTGATGATCTCGAACTGTGTTCGTGGTAGTAGATGATTAGGTGGATAACTATGAAGAACCTCATGCTAGAGGACACAGGAACACAATGCTCTAATAGGATGTGACATTAGGGTATAGGTTCCTATATTAATTGCATAAAGTCTTAGACGACCTTGTTTTGAATCGAGATGATTTATTATTTATTTGGACAAGTTTTATTATGATGTTAGAAAAGTGAATGTGAGCCTTTTACCCTTTTGAAAAACTTGTATTTAAATGTGTTTTAAAAACTTTTAATTAATTTTGGTTTCTTACTTCTTTTATTATTAGTATATATATGTGAGGGATAGAAAGCGTCACAAGTTTTGTGAAATCGGTAAGACCATGTTAAATCATTGTCCTGCACTTGACTTGTTTATTTGGTTCATCTATTTGATTTATAGTGGTTTGAGCAATTTGAAGGTAGCCTTTTTAATTATTTTAGAAGTGTTTCTCTCCTTCATAGGCATGTAATAAATTTGAATGTAAATGATAGAGAAGATAGAAAGCAAGCCTAAATTTGAGTTAATTTTTCGAGTACCTGGGAATTTTGTACACACACACAGGTTTAGTGAGGTGAACATTCAAGTACAGAGTTAGCACCCACGATTTTCCCATTAGAAGGGAGATGCATGCAGTGTTATTAATGGTGGATGGCAGAAGGCCGAAATTCCATCATATAAACACAAGATTGTGCCTTATGGCAGGCTTCCATTCATAAATTGCCTATGGTGGTTGGCAAAAATTTAGTCACGCCATTCCGCCATGGACACTACTTAACAACACTGGATGCATGTAATTTTGGTATAGCAACCATAGGGTTGTCTGTAATTAACTATGTAAAATACATCAATTTGTAACAAGTGCAGCCTTAAAAGGAAATGAAGAAGGAAAAGGTGAGACCAAAGCAAGAAGACATGTGGCAAATGAGGAAGGAGAGAGGTGTAGCATGAGGGCTAGAATAACTAACTTTAGGCTGACTGATTTTGTGTGGTCCCAAAAGTAGTTTAAGAAGCCAAATGTGAAAGAGAGGGAGGCAGTTATTATGTGATATCATTTCCTTCTTCTTTGGGGTGCCAGTTACTTTCTCTGTTATTCCTTTCTACAATTTTGTCATTGTACTTTTGCAATCGGCATTTTTAATCAATACAACTCTTGTTTCCATTTCCTTTTCTTGTTGCTTGTGGTATCACTGTTACATTTGGTGCTTTCATTCTTCGAACATGGCAGATAATACACGTCTTAAGGAGCTTTCTGTGAACATGTCCAAGTTGCTCGAGATGTTAGAAGCTGATAGGCAAGAGAACAAAGCTCGATTTGAAACTCTAGAGGCTGCGATGGACACATTGTTGAAATCGAACAACAACTCTGGTGCAAATCTGCACATGAACATAGCGGGAAACAACATTTCCTCGTTTCGACGGATCTGAAGTTCTTCAGTGGATTTTCAAGGCTGAGCAATTTTTTTACTACTACAACACTCCGGATACTCAATGTCTTACCATTGCTGCAATTCACATGGAAAAAGGGATAGTTTCCTTGTTCCAAATGACTAATCAATGTACTCCATTTCAGTCATGGATTGATTTTACTCGTGCCTTAGAACTGGAATTTGGTCCATCTCCATATGAATGTACTAGATCTCAGTTATTCAAATTGTCACAAATAGGATATGTTCATGATTATTACACTCAGTTCACTGTTCTTGCAAACCGCGTACAAGGTGCTACTAGTGAAGCTTTGATTGATTGCTTTGTGGGAGGACTTAAACCTGATATTCAACATGATGTAATAGCCCAATCACCAACTACACTACTACGTTGTGTATCTCTGGCCAAGCTATTTGAGGAAAAATACTTACCCAAGCACAAGCCATTTCAAAGTCCCTACCAAAACCGTAACCAAAACACAACCCCAAACACAAACATAAACACAAGCCTACCTTTTTCTCAGTCCATCAAATCCACAAGCCTACCACCCTTACTTCTAAGCTCCAACATAAATTACAATTCCAAATTTCCAAAACCAGGAAATGTTAGATGTCACCAGCTGAAATGTAGATTCGAAGGGAGAAAGGGCTATGTTATACATGTGATGCGAAGTTCACTTCTTCTCATAGGTGTCTTAATCGTCAATACTTACTGTTGCAAATGGATGAGGATGAAAATGTTGAAGTGCAACCGGATCCACCTCCTAGAATTGAGGAAGCCATGGGAAATTTGAATTTAGACCATCACCTATCTTATAATGCCCTTAAAGGTTCCTCGGACCTAGGAACTATGAAGTTTAGTAGTACAATTAATGGCATGGTGGTTCAGATATTACTTGATAGTGGTAGTTCAGACAACTTTTTGCAACCTAGGATCGCTAATTGTCTAAAGCTTCCAATTGAACCTGCTTCCAATTTCCAAGTCCTTGTGGGAAATGGAAACTCATTAGTTGCTGAAGGTTTGGTGAAGTAACTAGAAGTCATGATTCAAGGTCATTCTCTCAAATTACCTGTGTACCTCCTACCAATTGTTGGTGTTGATTTGGTACTTGGAGCCACATAGCTTGCTACATTGGGTCCTCATGTTTCTGATTATAGCCAGTTTACCTTGAAGTTCTACAAGGACAATCAGTTTGTCACATTACGTGGTGATCACCCTAAATTACTGAGCCCTGCTCAATTTAACCAACTGAGGAGAATGAATCATACACATGTTATAGCTAAAGTTTTTACCTTGCAGAATAAGCAACAAATATGTGCCTCAGGATAAATGACTCGAATTACCTAAAGATATGTAACCATATTTGGTGATGTTGTTGCATAATTATAGAAGTATCTTTGTTGTGCCTGCTGAATTACCTCCTTCAAGAACGTAGAACCATGCCATTCCATTGGTAAAGGATGCCAAACCAGTGAAGGTGAGACCTTATAGATATCCCCACAGTCAAAAACAGTAGATTGAAACTATGTTACAGGAAATGCTTATTGCAGGCATCATCACACCCAGCACTAGTCCATTTTCTTCACCCATCATTTTGGTAAAGAAAAAGGATGGAACGTGGCGGTTTTGTACCAATTATAGAGCCTTGAATGCAATAACAATTAAGGACAACTTCCCAATTCCAACTGTTGATGAACTCATTGATGAGTTATATGGCTCTAATTATTTTTCCAAACTTGACTTGAGATCAGGTTATCACCAAATTCTCGTGGCTGTTGAGGATAGACACAAAATTGCTTTTAGAACTCATCAAGGGCACTATGAATGGTTAGTCATGCCATTTGGGCTTACCAACGCCCTTGCTACTTTCCAAAGCCTCATGAATGATGTTTTCAAAGACTTCCTTAGAAAATTTGTCCTGGTTTTCTTTGATGATATATTAGTATACAGTTCTACCTGGAAAGAGCATCTTTTACATTTGGAACTAGTCCTTCAATTGTTGTAGAAGCACCAGTTATATGTCAAACTATCCAAATGTTCATTCGGGTTGCCAAAAGTGGATTACCTGGGACATATTGTTTCAGGCCAAGGTGTGTCAATGGATAAAGACAAAGTACATACAGTTTTGGATTGGCCAACACCTGTTAACATTAAACAATTAAGAGGCTTTCTCGGGCTCACTGGATATTACAAAAAATTTATCAAATCTTATGCAGTAATTACAACACCTTTGACTAATTTGCTTAAGAAAGATAAATTCCTATGGGGAGTAGATGCAGATGAAGCTTTCAACAAGCTAAAAAATGTTATCACACAAGCCCCAGTTTTAGCCTTACCAGACTTTTTGAAGCCTTTTACCTTGGAAACAGATGGATCTAGAATAGGTGTAGGTGTTGTACTGAGTCAAATGCAACACCTCATTGCTTACTTTTCAAAAAAGTTGAATTTTAGAAAGCAAAAACAATCAGCTTATGCAAGGGAATTCTTTGCTATTACTGAAGCAATAGCAAAATTCAGGCATTATTTGCTTGGTCACAAATTTGTCATCAAGACAAATCAAAAGAGCTTTAAGTCACTCACTAATCAAGTTGTTCACACACTTGAGTAGCAAAACTGGTTGCATAAGTTGATTGGTTATGATTTCACCATTCAGTATAAGTCAGGAAAAGAGAATGTAGTTGTTGATTCTCTTTCTAGATATTTTATGATGGCTATATCTCAACATAAGTTATAGCTGATTCCAGAATTGAGGGAAGCCCTTGCATAGGACAAACAATTGAGTCTAATTATGTAGCTTTGTTTGCAGAACAAGCCTCCAAATCCGAGTTATTCGATTTTTGATAAGTTGTTGTATTGGAAAGGTTGTCTGGTGTTACCACGAGGCCATGAAGTAGTAAAGAAAATTTTGTATGAGTTTCACGGTACATTGTTGGGAGGACACTCTGGATTTACCAGAACATTCCAGAGAATTGCTTCTCAGTTTTATTGGCATGGTATGTAGCAAGACATCAAGGAGTTTGTTCAGAGTTGTCTCATTTGTCAACAGGCTAAACATGATACGGCATTACCATCAGGCTTGCTTGAACCACTACCAATTCCAGACCAAATCTGGGAAGATGTAGCTATGGATTTCATCACTAGCCTTCCTTCTTCCAATGGACATACGGTCATTATGGTAGTCATTGATAGACTTTCCAAGTATGCTCATTTGGCTAGTTTGAAGTCTAACTTTAATAGCAAACAAGTTGTTGAGTTGTTCATGAAAACTATGGATTTCCAAGGACAATTGTCTCTAATCAAGATAAGGTGTTTACTAGTCATTTTTGGCAACACTTGTTTAAGTTGAGTGACACTACTTTGAAATTAAGCACTGCATACCATCCGCAAACAGATGGGCAGTCCGAGGCCTTGAACAAATGCATTGAGATGTATTTAAGGTGTTTTACCTTTGAGAATCCTAAGGAGTGGTATAAATTGTTGTCGTGGGCAAAATTTTGGTATAATTCTTCCTTTCATCACAGCACTGGCATAACTCATTTCAAAGCAGTTTATGGTCACGAGCCACCTCCTTTAATCAAGTACACATTCAACAATCAAGACCCTCCTAGTGTTCAAGAACAGCTAATGCAAAGAGATGCTGCAAACAGTAGATTGAAGGTGAATTTACAGAAAGCACAACAACACGTGAAGAAATATGCTGGTGCAAGAAGAAAGCCTTTTCAGTTGGCAATTGGTGACATGGTATTGGTGAAACTTCAACCCTATAGGCAGCATTCAATGTCCTTGAGAAAAAAATCAGAAACTCACACTGAGGTACTTTGGGCCATTTCCTATGATTGAGAAAATTGGTGGCGTAGCCTACAAACTTCTCTTACCTCCATCTGCTAGAATCCATCCGATTTTTCATTGCTCTCAGTTGAAATTATGTAAAGGAGATCATGCTCAACCTTATGTGCCATTACCTATCACAAACTCCGAAATGCAACCTGTTTTGCAACCAGAAATGGTCTTACAATCAAGGGTCATTCTCAGGAACCACTAATAAGTGCAGCAATAACTAATTAAGTGGGAAGGTCTTGAAGATGATCAAGCTACATAGGAAGATACTTCAGTCATTAAACTTGCTTTTCATGACTTCAACATTGAGGACAAGGTTTCTTTTAAAGGGGAAGGTAATGTAACAAGTGCAGCCTTAGAGGGAAATGAAGAAGGAAAAGGTGGGACCAAAGCAAGAAGACACGTGGCAAATGAGGAAGGAGAGAAGCGTAGCATGTGGGCCAAAATAACTAACTCCAAGCTGGCTGATTTTGTATGGTCCCAAAAGTTGTTTAAGAAGCCAAACGTGAGGGGGGTGGCAGTTATTATGTGATATCATTTCCTTCTTCTTTGGGGTTCCAGTAACTTTCTCTGTTATTCCTTTCTACAATTTTGTCATTGTACTTCTGCAATTGACATTTTTAATCAATACAACTCTTGTTTCCATTTCCTTTTCTTGTCCTTTTCTTGTTGCTTGCGGTATCACTATTACACAATCTTCCCTACTTGGTTACTCATGTCTCAATAAAAATTGATCTGGTACTTGTACTAACTTTTCCTACTTTTTACTCCACCTTTGTGTCAACTATGCAGGCATTGTATCTTGGTAACACTAGGATGAAATCTCTTCCATCTAAGCTATTCAAGACTTGTCTTCAACTCTCCACATTGGATCTCCACAATACAAAAATAACAATTGATCTCCTTCGCCGAGTATGTACTTTTATATTTTTGCATTATCCTTTCAACCACAAATAATTATTTCATTTCAATAGAAGGTTTATCATAGTTATGTCAGTTCAATTGAGCACGTAATTCCAAAGAAATAAACAGTTAAATGACAGCAAAAAAATGCATGGTTTCCTTGCAGTTTGAAGGGTGGGACAATTTTGACGAATGCCAACGCTCAAAGCATCAAAAACAAATTGATTTTCGGGTTGGAGTTTCTAGAGATTTTGATGAAGGTGTTGATAAAAACTAATGGCAGTGATTTGTTATAAGCAATGCAATTCAGATAGTCTTCATGATGTTCATGTTCAAATATGATGGCAGTTGCTTATCTTACCCCTATGGTGGCAATATGCAAATAAGAAATTTGTAATAGGGTGTTGTTTTATTGAGATTTCCTATAAGTGACTAATAAATAGTAAAAAAAATGTTTGAGTACCTCTAAAAAGTTGTGTGTGATTATTATTTTTTAAATTGAGGGCTAATTAGGAGGATTAGTGTCTCATTCTTTCAGCTATTACATGCCCTGTGTCTGGTATGTATGATAAGGATGTTGCAGGAATATATGGGTTTACAATCCATGGATTTGATGTCTAGAGTGGAGGTTGACGTATCAAAGTTCTTATGAAAATAAAGGCTTGTGGTGCCATGTCTGGTGCAATAAACATAGCTATAACAAGTGTTATTGTTTCATCTAATTGACGTGTTGTCAAGATTTTTAGTCAAGAAAAGTTTCGGTCCAAAATTAAAACTCGCTATCGTCCATCCACCTTTATAATTTTTTCACTCAGTTTAAAAGAATACCATATTAGAAATTTAGCGACCTAGTTTTTTATGCTATGAACATGGGTGATTTTTTATTTATCCCTTCTAGTGGGTAATCTAGTGAATGCTCTTTGAGAAACACTTTGTGACACTCTGTCCCGACATGCATATTTATATAATATCATAAAATAAACAAGTTAAACATTAAATTAAAAACTTATCAAATAAGGGTACGAAAAACATCTCTAGCCCAAAACAAGGTCATTTAATTTTTACAAAAGGAAACAAGTTAAACAGCGGAATAACATAAAGTAATATGTTCATACCATTATACAAACAATATAGAAACCCATGTCTCAATATCACATCCTATTAGAGCGTTGTGTTTCAGCGTCCTCTAGTACGAGGTTCTTTAAAATCATTCACCTAACCATCTGCTCCCACGAACACAAGGTTCAAGATTATCACAGGATCCAAACACAAAGAGCACACAAGAAGTGAGTTATCACATTCCTAAATAGGTAGAGATGAACAAAAGCACATGTATATAATATAAGTATAACAAGCTTATCTTAGCACAATTCGCTTCATGTTACCACTGATTATGTAACATCACTTACATGTCACACCTTCACATTAATCATGTATTCAAAATAACACATCTTAAGTACAACACAACATCTCATACTGAAACAATTCATTACTCACCATCATGTAACAAGTCACAATAATCATTATACAAGCGTTATGCAAGAGATATACTAAGACTCAATCATATATGCAATGTGGTACCATGTCAGTGAAAAACCTCATCGAGCGCCTAGGAGTACATGACAAGACAGATCACACACTGGGAAGTCAGGTCACTCTCACTAGTCAGGGTCACGCTGTTTTGCGAGAATACTCCAACCATGTGGGATCGGCACAGGCTTAAAGGAGCACTCAAATCGAGTGTATTTAGTCCCAAAGCCTAGACTTCGAAGAGTCTGTCAGGGCCTCTTCCTCCTGATTAGACATAGCAAGAAAACCCATACCCATAAGTACCCGTCCGAAGCTGTCCCAACTTTGACGGGTAATACCCGAGTTGAGTGGGTATGGGTTCGGGTTCTGGTTTTCCTCGATAACCAAAAGTCGGGTACAGGTACGTGTATGGAAATACTACATCCGTCCCGACCCCGAACCCGAACCCGCCCCGCCACTTAAAATTTTTAGAATTTTTGCATAATTTAATTAAAAGGCATAGAATTTTTATTACTAGTTAATTTTATTTTAGAATTTTTACATAATTTAATATTCTTTTCTTAACAATTTTGTAGACACATGCTCTATAATAAATTTATTGATATATAAGTAGTTAAAAATAAATGTTTAACAATCAATTTATTTTTTCTAAAATCAAATTTTTAATATTTTCTTTAAAAAAATTATTTTTCTAATTTGAATCGAGTACAAGAAGGGGTCGGGGATACCCGATACCATTACCCCTAGTCACCACAAAGCATTAGCATATTATAGCACCCTAAAAATGAGAAAGAAACAAAGGATGGCATGCAGAAGTGACATAACATAAACTAGCATCCCAATAAATAGGTAAGGTTAGGATAAAGACCCAAAAGCATGGAAAAAAGTAACACAACCAAAGTTGCTTTTTCAATTCATATACGAAATTTGACATAATGTTGCCGTTGTGTATCAATTATAAATATAGTCAAACATGCTGGCTGCTGTCGTTTTCACCTAAGTCTCAAACACACCTCTATGAAGAAGAAAGCCACCTACTAACGGAAATAAACGGATATCTGAGGGATGTCGATGTCATTATCCTCGTCATCCTCGCATGCCACAACAACATCCAAATGGCGACGGTAGGAAGGAATTTCCAACTTGGCTACATCCCTTGCCAGATCTGCAACCTTTTTGTCCATTCGATCCTTATGCCTAGGGAACATGCTATTATAGAGTAGGCAACTTCCACAAGAGATGCTATAAGCATTCAAGCCCTTTGCTTTCAGCCACTCGAGAAGTTCCCTGAGGGTAGGATTGTTTCCGAGAATCCATCTATCCCAAACTGTCCAACTCATATCTTGATGCTTGATAATTTTCGGTGGAACTGGTTCAGCCATTGAAAACAGAGGTAGTGCCAAGTTAGCAAATGTGTTTCTGTAGTCTTCGACTTTGTGTCCTCCATCCAAAGCTTTGTAGAGTTCCAGGCAGACAAGACCAGTTGCCATGGCAGTCGAGGTTGCAATTGCAGGAATGATCCGGCCAGCAATAAACTTGGCTTTAAGCTTGTCAACCTCAGGAATGCTGTAATTCCGTGCCCTCATGTTGGCAAGCCCAGCAATCACATCCATATGGTAGTTTGTGTCATCATCCTGCAGTTCAAAAGCAGAATGGCAATTTATTGATTAACGAAAACTAACCCACAACCAACTATATACAAACACATACATATAATTGACAAGATCACGGAAATGTTTTATTCAGAGAGTGAAACTAGAGCGAGCATCACAGTAAAAATTCAGATAGAAGTGAAACAAAGGAAACACGGACCTTCTCAAATTGGATTGGTTTCATCCTGAACACTGGTGAAAGATTTGCCCGGCACCTCTCTAACTTGATTACTAGATCATTAATAACCGCTGCATCATCTATAGAAGCTGTAGAGAGACTGGTGGCCTTCTCATCTGTCACTATTTTCACATCTTTCTTAGGCTGAAAGTCAGGTACTATCACCCTATCAACAGCTTCAGCCATCTTCCTAGGGTTCTTACCCCAGTCAGGGATTGGGATACCAAATGTTTCTGCCCGTAAAATAGAAGCTGACAACACAAAATATAGATGACCCAAATCAGTCGCTGAGAACTGTAGTGGACGAGGGAATCTTTTTGGTGCAGACCAGAACAGAGCTCCAGTACTAGTTGCAGCATCTTCAGGAAAAGTATAGATCAACTGCTTCACCCGGTTAACAAAATAATCCTCAAACCTGTGGAAAAATAAATGCTTATGAATGAAGGACACAAATTAATATGCTCACACAACATTAATACAAGAGTGATCAGAGACTAGCATATACTATCAAAGGCCACATACTTTAGCCGAGCCCAAGTGATACAATCTTCAAAAGTTTCACACTTCTCCCGGTCTAGGCACTCAAGAACACGCTCCAAGTTATCCCTTGCTTGAGCATCACCAGCATTTTTCATTGCATTAGTATATTCACTTGGGTTAGACAAATATGCATTTACTTCGGCTGGAGTTTTCTCAAGCAAACCCTCAAACTCAGATCGCGCCCATGTCAAGCAATGGTCAATATTGTGTGGAAATGAGTGTACAGTGCACATTGGTGCCTGTTTCTCAGGTGGATCTCTTGATGCACCATAGTTTTCTGTCAGGTGGGGAATTACCATCTGCGTATTGCATTTGGCTCCCAGAGTTCCAGACTCAAGAAGAGGCTTTTGGAAATACAAGCATCTCTGATCAACATATAGTCTTGCATTAACGTTGTCCAGTGCATTTACAACGACACTCAAGTTTTCCCAGAAGGTATCATTAAACACATTCTCAGTTTCAGAACCAACCCGATTTTGTAGAGCTTCAATATTAAAACTAGGATTTATAGCTGCAGCAGCTGAAGCAGCAACTGTGGACTTGGCCTGTCCAATATTCCAATCACGGAAAAGGAACTGTCTGCTTAAGTTACTCTTCTCTATCACATCATCATCAGTAATAGTGAGCTTCCCCTGACTTCCACAAGAAACTCCCATGAGAGCAAGATTTTTTAAAAATTCGCATCCCAAAGCACCAGATCCAACAACAAACACTTTAGAATCCTCTAATTTCTTCTGCAATTTGTGTCCAAATACTGAAATCTGTGCATCATAACGACCATTTACTGGTCTGAAATCATTTGGGTCCAATGGTTCTGAAGGCAGTGATTCCACAGAGTCGAAGTAGAAGAACTGCAGAGGAAAACAAGTTAAAACCATGATAAATAACAAAGATGAGAAGCATTAGGGCCTGTTTTTGTTCTGTTTTCATAAAAATTGTTCTGTCTTTTATATTAAAAAAACATTTGATGAATAGTTTCTTAAAACAGTTTTTAAAATAAAAAAATCAAGAACATCTACAAGTTGTTTTGCTTTTCTGTTTAGTTTTCCATCTAGAAATTGGTTTTGAAAAACTGTTTTATAAAATAGTTTTAAAAACCAAACACAATCAAACATCCTTTTCCATTAGAAAACAATTCTCATTAAAGAAGCACCTAACAAAACAGGACTTAACATCAATTTCACAGAGAAAATAAACAAATACTCCCTCCATCCCTAATTATAAGACCCTTTCAACTAATTCACGTCCTTTAAGAAAAGTAGTTAGTTTAGTTAATCACATTAAATCTATCAATTATTAGTACTAGCATTCCAAAATTACCCTTTTCTTATCTCTTTCCACTTAATTGATTCTCAGTAATGTTTGGAGAGAGAATAATTAAGGGTATGTAGGGAAAAAATAATTAATGCACTTGAAGTTTGAATTTGTGTGGAAAATATCACACACACTCACTAATTTGATTGCTTTCTATTAAACATATATATAGAGTACAAAAGAGAGAGAGAGGGACGGCTGTTCACAATGACAAGGTACAGATGTCCTCTGAATAAAGCTGAAATACAATAGTGACCATACACAAAACTGCACACACATTCAACAAATGCATCTAGAAATTAGAAAAGTGTCTTATAAAAAGGGACAAACAAATTTCAGAAAAGCGTCTTAGAATTAGGGAAGGAGGGAGTATTTACCAATAGTCTACTTCATTCCAATACACTAAGCAAACCATATATGATATATATTGTGACTGTTGAGTAAGATGTCACACCAGACACTACTCCAAAAAAAAAAAAAAGATAAAATGTCATGGGTTTTGAACTAGCCAATGTCATTTCTCTATTTTTATTCTCTAGAATCTTGCCACTGTGTATCTAACTTAACCTCTAGTCTAGCATTTGATTGGATCTGCACTCACATTATGATGTTTCTAGAATTGTCAAGGTGGGGGAGAGATACTAACCCTAAAACCTTCTAATGCACAAAAAGAGGGTATAGGATCACAGAAATCTTCCTAAATAACAAATGTGCTATGGCTATTGGCTAGAGGGTGATCATCAGCGGAAGGCCAAAACCATTGCCATTATTATGCACAAGGCTAAAATGTGATGTGACATAACATAAAGCAGCTAGAGGGCACCCAGCCCTAAATTCCCCCCATAGTAGCACTATTTGTCAATATTGACAACTCAGTGATGCAGCCAGCCAGCCACAGCTTAATCATTCCCAGCTTCTTCCTCTCCCTTTACTTGCTCTTTTAAAAATACATGTATACATTAATATTTCCTTTCCGTTTGACATTACTTACATAATTACTTTTTCTGGTACATAGATGGCCAGGGTCCAAACCTTAGACAATCATTACTTTTTACACAAATTTCTATTACTGTTTGCTAAGTTTTGGAAACTGAAAATTTCAATCATTGTTCTATTTCCAGCCATGCTCACTTCTTCCCTAATTCAATTTTGCTGTTTGATTATTGAAGATTATGATTTGAAGCTATGATTTTTAAGCAGAGTACTTCCCTAATTTTGAATGTGCATGTATATCAGAAATTATTTGTATTGTATCAGCTATCTTTGACACGGTGGAATTATACGTTGGGGTGGGTACCTCCCCAAGTGACATCACTGATTAAATCTAGGAATCAAAGCATGATCATGTACAGAACAAAAAGCACACATTCTCCAGGGAAAGCTCACCTATGCTACTAATATTATCGCGTGTTTTATAGGCAATACCAAATCATAGTCATTTGTAAGAATCATGTTCAACACAGGTCATGCTAAACCAATGAGTAACGAGTTATCATTTTCATAAACTAGATTGGATATGTAAATAACATTCCAAAACAAGCAATCAAATATCGACTGAAACAACAAACTGAACACAAAAAATCAGCTAACTACTTAAAAGAGAAAGCAAGTTTATCAAAAGATATTACATCTAAGCTTGGTTTCACTTACACAACACCACATTTCAAAACTCAGAAATGATGAGCCACTAAAAAATATGCTTACCTGAAAAAGTGGATGAAACTTCCCGGAGCATGCTTTGACAACCTCTTGTCCAACTATTCCACCAAACACGGCAGCCATAGGATTCAATACAGCCCTAGAACCAAAGGCAAAGTATCGCAAAAGTTTTGGATTTATGTCTTCTAATTTCCCATCCCCTAAGCTGTCATTAATATAACTAGCAAAAGATATAAACTTCAGTGCATCATCCTCTGAACCAGCAAAAGGGAAGCGACCTAACTCAAAAATGAATTTATCCAAAGCCTGGAAAGCTAAGTGAAGGAGAGGTGGGCGATCAAACTTCGAAAAATCACTCAGAAGAAAATCGCCAGGATCACTGAGTGCTTCCCTGAGTG
This sequence comes from Glycine max, assembly GCF_000004515.6. NCBI lineage: Eukaryota > Viridiplantae > Streptophyta > Magnoliopsida > Fabales > Fabaceae > Glycine > Glycine max. Next base: position 21,335,926 of record NC_038247.2, on the reverse strand, counting down.
GCTTAAAGTTCAATACCTTAGGTTGTTTGACCTGCGTGACAATACCACCTTTCTCATACATACCATAATTTGTGGTGTCTTCTTCAAGAGTAAAAGAATATGCTCTAGCATTTTTTATCTTTCTTGGCTTTCCATCATTCAATTCTTTCATACCATGAATTTCAGAGAATACAACAAGATCTCCATCCTGAAACTCAAGCCTCTCATCATCAACACAGGATACTAGAGCAGGGTTGTCATTGTTTATGGATGCAATAATGCCAGTACGGGGTTCTTCACCATCCACATCAACAACAGTAAACTCAGGCCCAAAATCACAGAACACAGAACCAAAAAGGCCTCTAACTTCAGTTTTAATAAAGGCAATATGAGGCTGATGACTGTGGCAGTAATCATTGAACTCACAGGCTTTCTCAAGACTGATATCAGTAAAAACAACAGCCTACAAAATAGTAAATAAAAAACTGTAAATATATTATCAAAATAAACTTGGATACAAATGCATTTATGGTTGGAAATAAGAAAGCAAGATTCCAAATTTCATTACACCATTAAAAACAAAAAGGAAAAATCTCAGCAATATATTACCTTAAGAATTATACTACAGATCAAACAAGGACACATTTATGTAAAGGGACAAGAAATAGAACATGCAGAATGGTGAGCGTATCACTGATTAGTTTACTATTAAAAGTTGAAGTTTATATAAAATAAATACCATGCAGCAATAATTACTATTACTAGTGACCCCATTTGCAGCTGCTACATAGCCATTTCAAAACCTATGGATATAAGAACTAATTAATTAACAAATAATTTCTGTTATGACAGAAAGTGAAGTGACTAGTACTTGGAAATTCATTTTAAAAGGAAGGGAAGATTAGACAGAGGAAGTAGGTACTTGGAAATTGGAAAGGTGCTCTTTAGTCAGCTGAGTAGTCAAGCTTTGTACAACCACTGCATTGTTGAGCTCCTGCAGCTTACTAACAGAAGCTGCTGCCCTGTTTTTACCAACATCATTCTCTGAAAACACAAAGTTACTGGATAGATCCCACAGCTCCACAGTCCCCTCATCATGCAAGGTCACGGACTTGACACCAGCAAGAATGAGATTCTTCGCTGCAGACAGGAAGTAAACTTTATTAGAATTCAAAAACATGATTTAAAATTATAGAGTTAGCACTATCATCTTTAAAGCTTGAACCTAAATATCACAACCATCAAATAAAAAATCAAGTCACACAACCAAAAGTAAGTTAAATAATCTCTTGAATAATTACTAATGATAAAACTACAACCTAAGTTAACAAAAAAAAAATTACAACTGTCAACTGGTAATCAAGGTTTAAAAACAAAAAGTCTGCAACATCAAGGTTTCCAGGTGGCAGGGAGAGGCAGAAAGTTAATAACAAAATCACCAAATCAACCAACACAAATCTCAATACCTATCAACTAACTAACTGATCGACTTTCTTCAAGCAAAAAGCTAACATTTAACAGAATTTTACCAAAAAACCAAGGCATCACAAATCCGATCGAATATAATACAATCTCAATTCAAGCCAAGTGTTCAAAGATTTTACCAATCTCGACGCCAACACCCTGCATCCCGGAGACGAGAACGTTGGAACCGAAGAGCCTCCGCATGGTCTCTCGCCCATACACGGCGAGTTGTCGGCTGTGGAGATCCTCATCGATGTCCGGCGGGTTCGATTCGCCCAAAGCCATATCCGACGCTCCTTCACTCGCGTCCCCGCTGTTGCTGCTGTTGTTGCTGTTGCTGTTGTTGAAGCTCCGGACGGTGCTTTCGTCGTTCTTCACCGTCGAATCGGCGGTTCCGGCGGCAATCCGTTTCTTCTTGAGAGAACTGCTGTTGCTGTTGTTGTTGTTGTTGATGTTGTGGTCGATCTCTTCTTCTGCAACCAGTCCTTCGCAAGGTCTCTTAGTTGGAAGCATATAGTGCAGTAATGAGCTGCGACGAAACGCGATCGTGAGCACAAGAACAAAAGCAATCAGGAAGAAGAACCAAGAATTAGCGTCTCGATCGCGAAGAGGATCGAAGTCAAAACCAAAAAACCGCGAAAGGAGTAACGGAACAACGACGAGGAAAAACCCTAACCCTAGCTCACGCAGCATGAGCGTTATTACAGTTATTGTTCAGAGAGAAGGAATGAAGATTGACGAAAGAGAGAAGCAATTTACCGATTGGAACTTCGGTGCGAAAGAAGGAAGAGAAATGGAACCTCTGATTGGATGCTAAGAATCGGAGAGAAAGTGTTTTCGTTTCGTTTAGTTATTGGATTTGCAAATAGATTTTATTAGGCTAAGAGGGAGGGGTATTTATGGATTTGCAATGCTAGTATTCTAGGGTTTCGTTTCCGAGTGACGACAGGACAGGTGCTACTACTACCATTTTTTCTCTCCCAAAGATGGGTCTTCTGAGAGACATAGAAGAGAGAGGAAAGAGGAGACAATGAGAAGCCTGAAATAAAGTGGATGTTTGGTTTTACATAAAAAATAATAATAATAATAATAATAATTCTAAATTAAAATAACTCAAGTAAAAATTAGAAGATTTATACTAAATTTTAGTCTAAATTTAATTTTATCATAAAAATATTTAAACATAAGGTGACTTTCTTTTGGTAACATAAATCAACTCACTTTAATATCAATTTTAATTCTATTATAAAAATATTTAAATATAAGTTATTTTATTTTTTAACAACATAAATCAAGTTATTTTAAAGTTAATTTTAACTAAATTAATTCTTAAAAAAATTAAATTTATTTTGTCAACTTTCAGTGATAAAAGTGAAAAGAGAGACTGAGTAGATGTGCATGAGTGACACGTCGTCATTTGGGGTGTCCTATGATATCGATCGACGACGCTCGACGCTCGCGTTGGGTTGTACCGCGCTTATCGTGCTCCAACGGGCACCGGATTTAATTGGGGGGAAATCTAGAACAAGCTAGAACTAGAAGTAATGGAAAATTAAAATAGTGTAATGGTTATGTTGTCATTATGATTCTTACATTTATTGGTTGATTATTGATTCTTCCGCTTCCCCGGCGTTGTTGTGTTTTGATAATATGATTTAATGGACTTAATTAATTAATAATTGATAATAATAATAATTTATTTTTGGATAAAAATACGGGTTTTTAAGTGTTTCTTTATTGTTCTTCAATTAGAGCTTCCGATAATTTATAGTATAATAAATGTTTACATTAAATATTAGGTGAAACTTTAACTTCAATAGAAGTATTTAAGACATCTAATTTTTGTCTTTAATTGTTTTAATTTAAATTAAGAAAATTATTGTCAAATTGTGGAGTCCGAAGGCATTCCATCCGGGCTCGGAATTTTTGGACAGAGGGTTATTTTTTTTATAGGCAACAAATTTCTTTAACACCTAAAATATTTTTTAAAATTTTAACTTTATCCTTCTTTTTCATTCCTTCATTTTCTTTTTTCTACTTGTAGCCTAGGGATGTCAATCCGTAAGGCATTCTTCATTTAGAACTTTTGGTGCGTCCATTGATCTCCCCCTCCTCCTTTGTAAAGTTGGTGTTGGTATTGTTCATGGTGTGTGTTTGTTATCTGTGGTTCCTCCCTAGTTTCTCTGCCACCGTGAGTAGGGTTGTGTCGTCATCGGTAAGTTTTTTTGCCTTTGTTTACTCCATATGGATTGTAAATCCGTAAAGTTCATATGGATTGTTAATATGTATGATTTATACGGATTGTTAATCCGTATGGTTTAACGCAATAAAAATCAAAGATGCATGGAAAGGGGTACTCACAGCAGGGACGCATGATGAAATGGAAGAATATAGGTTGATTACGACGGAAGAGAGGGATGGACTCGCAGCGTAGCGCGTCAATGGTGTTTGGTGTCGTAGCGCAATAAGGAGGGGGGCGTTAATGGCATGTGTGATTGGTGTGGGGAGGGATGATGTATTTGATTTTTAACTGGAGGATATTTTGATCTTTTTACTACACTTGTTGGGTGTAGAAGAAGTTATGTGGGTGTAGGAAGAAATTCCCTTGGGCAGATTGAACATCAGGTTCCACCATGGTCAAGTTGTTAGACTATTGCCTCCTACACCTCCTAGTTATTTCCTACACCTCCTTCACCCTATGTAGGCTTTTGGAATATAAAATTATATTCTGGATAAGGGTGTAAGCGAGTCGATTTGGGTTGGGCTTGGTCAAACTCATGATCCAACCCAATCAAATTTGAACGGGTTGATTTGGATCAATTTTCTAAGAAAAAATGAAACTCAACCCGTTTGTAAACGATTTGAGTTAGGTTAGGGTCAACTGGTCAAAACATTTAATTTTGTCTATTTTATTTTAAAATATATTATTTTTATAAGCTAAATTTTTATTAAATAAATTAGACACAATTGTTTCTTGTTTGATTTTTTTATTAAAAATAAAATTTTGTAATGTTGTCACATCACATTCCACTCCACTCTACTGACTCTTATCTATCTATTCATCATTGATGGAAAATTAAGCATACCATATTTGAGACAAGGAGTTTCAATGAGTATAGTGAGAATGGATTTCAAGCACGTTTTTCTACCAAAATCAATGGGACATTACGAGACTTACTCTTTGTATATAGATTCAAAATATTTTTAAAAGTTCATCTAAAGTGACTTCAATCAATAAAATCATTGTCTCTTTGATCCTGAAGGTTGAGGATGCATTGATGTTTTCTCAATTCAGGTCTATAAGTCTATGTAATCAATAATCAATAATATTTGATTTTTTAATAATTTAAAAATATATATTATATATTACATATAATAATAATAATAATAATAATAATAATAATAGTAATAATAATAATAATAATAATAATTTAATATAAATTAACGAGTTATCAAGGTGGGCCAACAAGTCTAGATATTAAAATTCGTAATTCAACCCAACAGATTTAATTAGTTTAGTTCGGATATAACTCAATAGAAAAATTATCCAACCCATATTGTTTGAGTTGGTTTGAATTAATTTGGATTTATGGATAACCGACACCCAGTTACACCCCTAATTCTGGAATAGTTCTGGAATAGTGGAATGTACCCATTTTTTGCCCTCTAAAATGATCAATTCGAGGTAAAAAAAAAAAACATTCTGGAATGATGCAGGAAGCAACAGTTACTGGATTTATTTGTCATTGTTATACAAATTAATCCCATCAAAGATCTGAATATAAAAACATATAGCGATCTAATAATGACACTTTTGAAAAATCCATTCAAAATTTGTCTGTGCAAATCACAAGAGTGAAAAAAATTAAAACGTTTATTATCTATTAAATTTCATTTTTCATCCCTTTAAATTAGTTTTTTAATTTATTAAATTTGATTAAGTTTTATAATTAAAACTAGAGTCTATTTTTTTCTTACAAAAAATTCTTAAATTACTATTTTTTATTTAAATATTTTGGTGTTTATGATAAATTTAGGAGTAAGAATTTTAGTTGAAACTTGATAAAATTTGACACATTTTATATTTGAAGAATTCTGTAAGATGTAAAAACTTATAGATATAAAAAAAATGAGATTTTTTATATTTTAGATGAAATTTAATATCTCGATTGGTAAGTTTTGAGTACTACATAATTTAATTGATTTAATTTAGGTTAAATTAGTTTTTTCATTTAATTTATTATTTAGCTTCAATTTCATTCTCTAATTTATTTTATTTTATTTGATCTTCTAATTTTAAAATCAATCTAATTTGGTCATTTAATTTTTTTAAATTTGATCTTCTAATTTGTAAATCAGTTTATTTTTTTGAAAAATATATATTTTATGATAATTTAAAATTATTTAGTGACGGTTTTGAACCGCTGCAAAGTATGATTTTTTTCAATTTAGACTGAAGGATCAAATTGAATTGATATAAAAAATTAGGAGACCAAATGGAAAAAAATTAAAATATATAGTAAATTGAATCTAAAAAATAAATTAGATAAAAAAACCTAATGGCTTTTTATTTATGAAGAATTTTAGTACAAATGAGAATTTAAAAGATTTAAGAAGAAGTATAATAAATATTGGACCAAATCATTTAGTCTATCAAACCGATTCACTGAAAAATAAATTAAAAAACAATATTATAATAATTTAATCATTGAAACTTAAACAAGTGTTTTGAGTGGTTTAATGAATAATCCAATTTTAAAACCTTGGACAGAAGAGAAACAATTTAGTGAAAACTAAATTTGCTTTAAAATAAATAAACAAGAACAACTTTATTAGCCCTTAAAACTTTAGCTAAGAAATTTATGGACAATCGTGCAATTGAGCCATTGTTATTATACTTTGTAAATCGTTATTTTGATTCAATGTAAAAACTTTTTTTTAACCTTTTCAAATTATGATTTGATTTTGGTTCAAACAATTTAATAGTAATTTGGGTGAATATATTATTTATAAATGAGTAAATTATACTCCTCTTTTTTTTTTAAAAGACACTCAAATTACATTCTCATCACCTATAATTTAAAAGATTACACTCATTTCCTTGAGAGACTTGCAGGAGTTGGAATTCATTGTAGCTCATCCTGATGTAGGCAAGATGTTGTATGCAGCAGTTGTCTTTTATTTGTCTTTGTAATTTTTTTTATTTTTTATTTTTATCTGCAAATTAAGAAAATATTGATATTAGGTACAAGGGTACCTAGAATCCATTTACATACATCAAAAGATGTGTTGTGCTACCTTAGGTAGAATATTAAGGGATCATATAAGTAAGAATATATCCGATGATTGTACTTCCAAAGAATGTCATATGTCAATTTAACATAGTAGATTCCTGATGGTTCCAACAATCATCTACACCCCATTGAGGATGTATCATTCACGACATATTTGTAAATGATCTCTTACAGTAATTTTTTAGTCTGTTAGGATGGAGCATTTAAAATAGGGAAAGTAGATTTTTAGAGGATTTAAAATTTCTCACCCTAAAATTTCCTATTTGTATGTCCAGTTGAAAGGAATTTTTAGTCTGTTAGAATGGAGCATTTAAAATAGGGAAAGTAGATTTTTAGAGGATTTAAAATTTCTCACCCTAAAATTTCCTATTTGTATGTCCAGTTGAAAGGAATTTTTAGTCTGTTAGAATGGAGCATTTAAAATAAGGAAAGTAGATTTTTAGAGGATTTAAAATTTCTCACCCTAAAATTTCCTGTTTGGATGTCCAATTGAAAGGAATTTAAAATTTCAGTATTCTAAAATCTTGTCTAAAGAGAGGGAATTCTAAAATTCTCGTTTGCTTTCACGGAGGTAGACCTCTCTCTCTCTGAGACATGCGACCCTCACTACTTTCACATAGACCACTTGTTCTTGCTCATAAATTGTCCTTCTCTCTCTTGTTCTCGCTCTATGGTTCGTCTCACTCAAACTTTCTTTCTCTTTGATTCATCTTTCTTTCATAGGTTTTGATTAGGATTCTCCCTAGGTTTTGATTTAGGTTTAATTTGTGATGATCCTTTCTTTTTCTCTTTTCCCTCACTTAGGTTATCGGGAATTCTCTCTTTCTTAACTAGGGTTTGATTTGGGAATTAGGGTTGATTATGTTCCTAGGTTTGAATAACGAACTGCTACAGTAATATTTCTAGCATCTTCTAGAAACAACTTCATTCTTCTCTTTCCCTCAATCTCTATCTAATTCTAAGCTCGTTTAGTTAGGTCGTGTTTGGGAGAAAGAAAAGGTAAGGGAAATGGAAGAATTTGATACCCTTCTCGTCTTGTAAATAACGATGGCAACGTTCTGATGGAAAAGCTTCGAGGAGAATGAGGATCGCCCCGCCAAGCCTCATTCTTTTAGTGTCACTGAGATTCGAAGCCCCCACTACACTCTCTTCTCCCACAACCTTCTTCAGGTAACACAACATCGTTTTCCTTTCACTTCATCCCTCTATCTTTTAAGAAGTAAGCTTAAAATGCCTAGGATTTTTTTTCTTTTAATGTTGTGAAGATTTTCTTGGGTATTGCATGAGTGCCTCATCCATGAATGTAAAATTATTTGTCTAAATGAAGTCCTTAACAATTATATGTTGTTTGTAGAAAGTTCATAAAATACTTACATTAAGACATTTACTAGGATTGATGGAGCTAGAAAGTGATTAGCTGATGAAGTGAATCCTAAGCTATGAAAATTTAGGTATTTGAAGTTAGCACTACCAATTTCAGTTCTGATAGTTGTGAATTTCTCTCAAATTGTTTCATGTTGAATGATTATGGCCTTTCATCAAAACAGGTCTTGCAAGTTTTTAAAAAGGCGGAGCCTGAAAAGAATCTCTTTTCTAGCCCATTCTCTGGGAGGCTTGTTTGCTAGATATGCAATTGATGTTCTTTATTCACCTGATACCTATAGTAAGGACCAACCAAGTGATCTAGGAAACAACATGACAGAAAATTCTTAGGGAACAAGCCTTTCATGAGGAGGGATGATTGTTAGGTTGGAGTCAATCAATTTCATCTTGACATGAGAGGAAAAAATAGGTCTGTTTTGGACTATAATTTTGTTGTTGTATATATTGACTTCTATTTGAAACATCTATATATCATATTTTTTTTCCTTCTTTTTTAAAACTTGAAATTGTCTTGGTGTTGTATGTTAAAATTATGAGCTTAAGGATAGAGGAGGAAGAGAGACAAGAAAATGAAAATAATAATTTGATATTAAGTATTAACTAAGATATTACAATGTATTGGTTTGTTTGATATGTTCGTAAAACTTAAAGCACTAACTCATATTTATACTAATTAACTAATCTTAATTCTAGTTAATTAGTCTTAATTCTAGTTAATTAGGTGAACAAATCGTGATGAGATAAGGAAATATGTTGTTAACTAATATTAAGAGATAATGAGGAAATATGGAAACTAATCCTTGAAGATAATGTAAGATATGACACTCTCCCCTAAGCTAAAGCTTACTAAGTTTTAGGCTTTTTTTATCCATCAAATAAATTTCTCTGTTTTCCCCTTTATTGTCTCTGAGCTGAGATTTGACTTAAGTATTCACTTTCTTGAATTAGTTTCTTGTACATAGTTTTTAGTTCTTTCATTGAATTATGCATGCTTGTATTTATATTTTAAGATTTTTATTTTTATAGAAAGAGTGGTAGGAGGAGAGAATGCCAATAACTCTTTTAATAGTAATTCAAATGGAAAGAATACTATAATAGGATATGCATTATCCCTAAATAGGTCTTAACAAAGTTTTTATTATACTGGAGAAATGTTATATTACAATCATGAAAAAGGCGATTAGAAAATAATGCTAAAAAATGAGACATTTTAAGTCAAATGAATGAATTGAATATCCAAACCATTCTTCTACTAACTTATATGCCTTGTTGATGCTTTCATGTTTCTATACTTGCACTAAAAATTTGCAGGCCATAAGAATTTTGACTGTTTACTGTGGATATATATTTCAACTTCCATTTCTGTTGGGTGTCCCAATCCTAGAAAATCTTGTTGCACTTAGCTCCTTTTTTTCTCGGTCATACAGGTAGCTAGTTGTTCCTTACTAATGGTAAACCTGACAAACCTCCTCTCCTATTGAGCATGACTTTTGATTCTGATGATGGAAAGTTTTTGTAAGTAAAGGAATCTATTTATACTAGTTTATATCCCTCTTTTTCAATTAAGTGATCTAATACTTACAAGGTTTGATATTTTTGTAGATTTGCGCTTGGAGCATTTAGATGTTGTATCATTTATGCTAATGTTTCATATGATAGTATCCTCTCAGTATGTTTTTCTGTTTTACAACTTGTTAGGCATATCAATGATAAACTTATGGTTTTTTTCTCCTTAATTTGTTTCATAAAGAATACTTCCTTTTGCATGTCCCATTGGAGGCAACATGGTTGTAGTGGAACTTATGTTTGAGATGCAGCGGTACAATCTTTTTAACTTTACAATCTTTTTAACTTGCTTCTACAAGGTTAAGAAGATTGTACCATGTTATGACTTTTGGCAAGCGTACCAATTATCATTGTAGGTTTCATATTTATAAAAGAGTTCATCTCCACATGAACTTGAGTTACTTAATTAATTCGGAATAAAGGTTATCAGTTTAATAGTTATGTACAAATTCAATCGAATGTCATTTGATTTTGGTTTAACTAACTGAAAGTTAAAGAATAGTAAAAATAACAGATTTATGGAAAATAATGGAATTAACGGAAATTCAAAAGTAACAGAATTAATGGAATTTAGTGCATCGGAAATACGAAAATTGCGAAAACGATTTAAATTAATTCAAGAAAACATAGGATTGGACTTCATCGTTCATACCCTTAGTATCTTAATAAGATTAACATATACAAATCATTTTATAATATTACTGATGCACACATAATTATCCCAAGTCGATTCCTCGCACTTGGAACCTAAGAACATTTACTAAACATCAATCCCTCACATATACAGTAAATATCTCAGCATTACAATTATATTTTCGTGCTTTTTACAATCAAAACGTTATCCTCTATTCCTAGCAACGTAACGTAGAAAGTAAAATCATTCGGTTCAAATTCTAAGATTACTTTCCAGTCTTACTTAAAATCCAATTTCATGACACTAGTCATCAAATAGAATCAAACATTAAGAGTAGAAAGAAATTACCAACAATGACTAGAAAAGATTAATACATATATATGATCAAAAGAGATACATAAGGGTACAAAGATTATATCCAATCCTTTAGAAAAACTAATTGATCATTGTGCAGGGCACAAGACTAACAAGAGAAATTATGAAGGAAGTGATTCACGGTCATAACTTTGCAGCACTTCGGTTCCACTTTTCCTCCTCTCATTCTTCTTCTACGTTTTTCTACTAATTTTAGGCTAGTATCTTGTTTTCTCTTCTTCTTGAATGACTATTTATAGAAAAAGCCATCTAGTGTAGGGGGAACTTGCCCAGGCGAGCTTGTTTACTTAGGCCTGAAGGAATCATCTCGCCCAGACGAGTGATTTGCTTATGACTGAAGCTTTCTCTTTAGCCCAGGCGAGCCAAATGTTAGCCTGGGCGAATTTATGGTTAGAAACCTTCACGAAATAACCATTTTGCCATTCCTTAAAGCTTTGTTTCTGGATCCATCAAACAACCATAAAAAACCTATAGAAACATGGATGAATCTTTCATATTTAAGCAACAATATTAGTAAATATACAATATATATAATCAACTAGATTTAAGGGTAATTTGGAAGAAAACTATTATAATCAAAGGATAAGTGCTAACAATTTAATCCCAAAAACAATTGAAATTTGGCACTTATCATGCCACTACATTTTAAGATTGTACCACTGCATTTTGTAGTAGAAGCATCTATATCTCTCATTTTATATAAAAATTATGTTTTAACAAATATCACTTGTTCTAGCACTTAACATTCTGTTTTCTCCTGTAGAAAAGATGTGAAGGCATTTCTATGCTAATGCAAAGGAAATTAGAAAATTTGGAATTATTTTGGAAGTCGAATTTATTGTGACTAGATTTTACTTTAGTCCAAGTTTTTATGAGTAATTGCATTATTGGGCAATGACTTCTGCAGAAAACATAGTTTTATTTCCAGGCTTTTAAATAACATTTCAAGGTGGAACTGTACATTCATACCTCTTAGATTTTATTGTAAAAAAATGTGAATTTTGATTTCTATATTTTTGATGTTGTGGTGGTTCTAAAGTCACATTTAATATATGTCATTTTATCTACTAAATAGTTCTGTCTTGTAAGTTCATTGAACTTTGTAGTGAGATGTAAATGGAATAATAATTTAAATAGTTGAATTAATATATATTTAATTGAAAGAGATTAAAATAGTACATATTTATTTGAATATCACACTCCATAAAGAGTACATAGAATTTATTAATTAAAAAAATAATTATTTTATTCAAATATAAAATTTTAGAAAAGAATGCATTTGACTATTTTATCAAAATAATAAATTTTGAAAATGAAGAAATTCAATTTCTTTATCCAACTACAAAATTTTAAAAATAAAGAAATTTAATTTTTTTTATCCAAACACAAATTTTAAAATTGAAAGAATTTTAATTAAAGCATTTAAAATTCTTTACATCATCCAAACATACTCTTACCTTGTGTTTGGATGAAGGATTTGAAAGTTTCTAGAAAATTCTAATACACATCATTTTAATTGTTCTGATTTAAATTTTTTTCATTTTATAAACATTTTGTTTGGATGAAGCAATTCAATTTCTTGTATTTTAATTTCCTTGTTTGAATAAAGTAATTTAGTTTCAATGAATTTCAATTTTTCATTTTTAAATATTTATTTAAAAATTAAAAATTTCAATATTGAATAAAAATAAGTATTAGTAATTTTTTAAATACTTAAATATTTAAAATAATTTTAATGCTAGAAAATATTTAATAATTATTTTTTTAATATTTAATAATTAAATAATCAAAATAATTTTAATGCTAAACAATTTTGAATCTTACATAATATTCTTGTATTAACTCAAAAAAAAACTTGGATTAAATAATTTTGTAAAATTAAAGATGAATGATATGTAATTCCTTGTTCAATCTAACTCTTTGTTAACAAAAATTTCAATTATGTAGTCTTGCAATAATTTTTAAAAGTGTATTGGAAAACAATTACGTAATTTAAGGTCAATCATCTCATACAAAATTCAAATATTGATATTAATTTCATTATTTGTAAGATAAGAAAATATTTCAATACATATCAAGACCTAAAACCATATATTATCCATATTGATATCACTTCACTGATAATACTTGATCATTCACGACCTATTTTGCAAATTAGAGGATCCAAAACAAACAATATAATCAAACAATTTTGGATGAATCAACTTTTTTTCTTGCTTTGTAAGAATGTAACTCCTTTATTCGTTGTTCACAATAACCTAAAAAACAAAATAATATAAGCCACAGTAGGAAGGGAAGATAACTTAGTATGACATATGATTCAATTCAATAAAAAATTAACTAAAACCATCATAAATAAAATATAGAGAAAAGGTTACTCACCAAACAATTTGTACACAGTTTTTTATCAATTAAAATCATCATAAATAAAAAAAATTAACTAAAACCATAATAAATAAAAAATTAACTAAGACCATCATAAATAAAATTTAGGAAGGACACTTAGTCCCTCATAAAATTTTTAAATCAAAATCTCCCATCTCTGTCATCATCAAGGGTAATTTGTACAGTTTTTTATTCACACAATTGGGATGATACCAATTGTCACAAGCTATTAGAGTATCTTTACAAGATTCAATCCACAAACAACAAGTCAGCCATCTCACTTATATTCTCAACCATTTCCCAATTTCCTACTTGTTATAATCAAAGTGTGAATGGTAGTTTACCACAAATTAACTAAATTCCATGCACACAAGGAAGCAATCCTATTAATAAGCATGCACACAGGACTTCAAGATTAATTAATGCACATAACCAAGCTAATTTTAGACACCTTAACTTACATGATACCAATATAGAACCATTTAGGCATAGTATTTGTCATGGTATGTTCCAAACAATTGAGTTTCCTAAATTCTTGTATTATAGACGTAGGTTATAAGCTATCTTTGTTGTCATTAGAATTTTATAATTTATTTAATGCAGAGAACTATATGTTCCAAAGTTATATCTATGAAGGCACAAGTTCACTCTCATTAGAATTGAATACCATTTTGGCTTTTACACTCATCACATGTTGAGGGGACAAGAGAATCATATCTAACCAAGGGTAAGGGCTTTAGATGATCAAACAAATGCCCAACCCTCAACATTATGCAGAAAAATTATGCAATTTCACACCTTTGCCATGTTTGGGCAAGGCTGACATTAGGTACCCCTAAGGTGTAGGAAAAACAGGGAATACAAATCTAATCAATGGATTGCACATTATTCTTTCCACTTTGGCCCAAACAATGGTTGTACACTAATTCGTCCTGCACCCAAACAGGTTTGACATGTCCCACCAAAATATTCATTAAATATTCTATGAAGTTCTCAAAATTATGGGATCAAATGTGTTGGAAAGAGGACATTTAGGACTAAATTACTGTAAAAGGGTAACCCCTGGTTCTTCCATACCTGTATAGACGAATTTATGCAATGCAAGACATTCACTGTCAAAATTTTCTAGCAAGCAGTTTTGGGATTGAAGTAACTTTTTAACTATTAGATAGTTTCCTTGTTAAATAAATTTCAAAATCATGTCCTATCATAAATCCTAAGGCACTAGAGATAATTATTCAATAGAAGTTTCTAGCTCAGCGTTCCCTACACAAGTCAATTGCAAAAACGATTCACTCACCATTTCACATCATCAAGTCTCAAATTCTTGCTAGCATTTATAAATTAAGTTAACCACTTTTTTTTAGAGTTAAAAGGGGCATTTATGATTCACAAACAATGATTATCTTTATCCACTCAAGGAAACAAAATCATTAATCTTCCTAAACAATATTCACATCATTGAATCAAGCAAGTGCACTCACACACCAACACTAACACAATTCACATATCTAGCATCAACTTATAATATAACTATCTTAAATGTAAATCTTAATTGTGTAGCTTCAAGCATGTTGGAATTACACACATTGTATGGGTAGTTGTTCCAACAAAGAATAATTATTAATGTACCTAGATAGTCGCATATTCATGTATCTAGGAATTCACATGCATGTACAATAGGTACTAGAACTTCATTAATATTCTTGTGAATTTCGCATTGTATTTACTCTCTAAGTCTATATAAATATAGATCAACTAAGTGGGTTAAACACTCAAGCATTTCACAACCTCTAGTCTCTTCAATATGGTATCTAGAGCCACCTTATTTGTTCTTTAAAGGTTTCTGCATCTGGTCAGCAGAACCTAAAGTCCTATCTTTGTCCCTTTGTCCAAACAACAACCTCAATATCCAAAAGTCCCTTCCATCGACCTACCCACTATCCAAGGCTACCTTGGTCACCCTCACCAAAAATCGTTGGCCTCTCCTCTTCCTTCCTAGGTGATTAGTTCTTCGATTAGACAACTCTTTGACAAGTGCTGAAATGGCTTCAGACTCTTAGAAAATTGATGGTCTTTCCTTTTCTATCTCTGAAAAACACCAACAATCACTTTAGAAAAATGGAATAGAAAAAATTATTTAGCATGGTTAGCCTCTGTTGAAGTTTGGTTTCTTGGCCATGGTTATCATTAACATCTAGAGTAATCATCAGAAAAGATTTCAGAAGACAAATGCGAGCAGTGGAAGAAACTTGATTATCAGCTTTGTGCTCTCTTGTGGCAGTCTGTTGAGCCAACTATATTGACAAATTTCATAGCCTTCAAAACTTGTTATTCTTTCTGGAAAAAGGCAAAAATTGTTTTTGCTAATGAAATTCAACAATTGTATGATGATGCTCAGAAATTGGCCACTCTTAAACAAATTGATCATGACATGGTTGCCTATGTTTCGAAAGCCCAATCTGTAGTGGATGAGTTAAAATTATCATTGGAAGCTGATAAACTTGAAGACATAAAGACAAAACTTGATAATCTATATATGGTGTTGGTACTACGTGGGATGCATCCAGATTTTGATCATATTCATGACCAAGTATTAACTGGCCAAGAAGTTCCTTCTTTAGAGAATTTAATTACCCGGCTCCTTCGAGTCCCTTCACCAAAAATAGGAGGAAATTCAGTTGACAGTATTGAAACTTCTACCATGGTATCTAATCGAGAGGGACGGGGTGGTCATGGAAACCGAGGAGGACGAGCTGGAAGAGGAGGTCTCCCTCAATGTTCTTTTTATAAGAGAGTGGATCACACACAAGACACTTGCTATTCTATTCATGGATTCCCTAGAAAATCGGTGAATATTTCAAAGTCTGAAACATCTGAGATAAAGTTTTCGAAGACTGACTATCAAGAGTATCTCCAGCTAAAAGCTGCCAAGGAATCTCAAACATCATCTTCTATAAGTGGTCATAACTCTACTGCCTGCATTTCCCAATCTGGTAATAATCAAAGTCCATGGATAATTGATTCAGGTGCTTCTAATCACATTGCCAGTAATAGTTCTTTATTTTCATCCCTTTCGCCTCCTAAAATTCCTCATTTCTTTACTTTAGCCGATGGTTCTAGAGTTGCAGCAACAGGAATCGGCCATGTATCACCCACTTCTTCTTTGTCTTTAAACTCTGTTTTGCTCATACCTGGTTGTCCTTTCAATATAATATCTCTTAGTTAACTTACTCGTTCTCGTAATTGTTCAGTAACATTTGATGCTAACTCCTTTGTCATACAGGAACGTGGTACGGGTCGGACGATTGGCGTAGGACATGAATCTCATGGTCTTTACTACCTCAAGCCTAATCTTTCTTGGGTTTGTAGTTGTTAATTGCTATTCATGAGCTTTTAGTGCATAAAAAATAATTAAGAAAATAGCAATGTGCCTCTAATTTACGGTTCTTTTTGTGGAAATTTTAAATAATTTCGTTCTTGTATGAATTTATAAAGTAGAAACTCCATTTTTGTGAACTAATGTTGAATTTAACTCAGTTTGAAGGCTAAAGAAGAGAAGGTGTGAAATGTTGCTGATGAACTCGCTTAGCGAGACAGATTGGCTAAGCAAGCCTCATTCGCTTAGCGAGGCAACCAACTCGCTTAGCGGATGCAAAACCCTAGAAGAGGATAAGTCAGAGAGCAACGCGCTTAACACGCAGCCAGCCTGCTTAGCGAGGACGTTGTCTTTACTCGTGCTTAGCGCGCCCAGGCTCGCTTAGCGGATTTTCACTTACTCTTGCTCAACGAGACATGCTTGCTGAGCGCGCCTTTGTATGCTCACTAAGCGTTGCCTTTGCTCGCTGAGCGCCTTTGTCTTCTACTAAGCACTCTTAATATAAACTTCTAACTATCTATTTAATGTTATTTTCTGGTGTTCTTTGCTTCTATCTGCATTTATTTTACATGCTTGTGGCATGATCATCCATTTGTATGTTTAGTTAGGCTTTTGAGTGTTGGAAAATGCTTGGAAACCTTAGAACTTGATAGAGCAGTTAGAGGTCTATGTATCTAGGAATAGAATGCAGTAATCTAGTATATTTTGTACTGTGTGCATATTTCAACCCTTTTAGAACGAGTTTATTGAGGAATCAAGAACAAAAGTTAAGAGATTTAGGCTCATTCTTGTGAGGAATCATGGTCTGAGTAAATAAGTGGTGCAAGAACACTAGAATAACGTTAAATAGAGAAAAACCTTTTTATACAGCAAGAGAAAATTCAGTAGAAGACTCCCCGACGTTTGTACCTTGATATTTATCGCATTTTTATAGCTTTGAGTCTATTTCATCATTGTTTAAGTAGCGTAGTATATTACAAAAAATTACACCATTAATGAACCTTTCATTTCATTTCCAAAGTTAAAAGTGTTTACATACTGAATATAAATCATTTAAGTGAAACAAATTTCCTGTGGATATGAATATGATACTCAATCTTACCGTTTAAATACTACTGTGCGAATTGGTGCACTTGCCAATTAGTTAATAGTAGTGCTGCCACATCACCAAAGCTCCTTCATGAACGTTTAGGACACCAACATTTATCTAAATTAAAAATAATGGTTTCGAGTCTTGAAAAAATAAAGGACCTATTTTGTGAGTCATGTCAACTAGGAAAGCATGTCCGTTCTTCTTTTAGGCATGTTGAAAGTCATGTTGATTCCCCTTTTTCGATTATTCACTCTGATATATGGGGTCCTAGTCGTGTTTCGTCTATGGGTTATAGATATTTTGTTACTTTCATTGATGAATTTTGTCGATGTACTTGGTTTTTCTTGATGAAAGAATGATTTGAAATTTTGTCCATTCTCATTTCTTTTGTTAATGAAATTAAAACTCAGTTTGGTAAGACAATTAAGATCCTTAGGAGTGATAATGCGAAAGAATACTTTTCTTCTGCTATTTCTTCTTTTTTGTCAGCGTAGGAAATTCTACATCAATCCTCTTGTCCTCATACTCCTCAATAGAATGGCATTGCCAAAAGGAAGAATATGCATCTTGTTAAGACTGCTTGAACATTATTACTTCATGCCAATGTACTTGTCCGACATTGGGGTGATGCAGTTTTGACAACCTATTTTTTGATAAATCGGATGCCTTTTTCCTCTATTAAAAATAAAATACTACATTCCATTTTGTTTCATAAAGAATCGTTGTTTCATGTTGATCCATGTATTTTTGGATGCACCTGTTTTGTTCATAACTTGTCTCCAGGTCTTGATAAGCTTGCTGCTTGAGCCATCAAATGTGTTTTTCTTGGATATTCCAGATTATAGAAAGATTACCGATGTTACTCTCTTATTCACAACCGTTATTATATCTCTACAGATGTAACTTTTTTTTGAAGAAAAACCATACTTTGCTCCCTTCATGGTTAAGTCCAATACTCTTCAAGAAGTTTTTCCTATTCCCTATCTTGGTCCATCACCTTCTTTGCAAGAATCAGAGTCAACTATAGGTTCTACCATAGATATTCCTGACAATCCTCCACTTGAGAAGACTCAAAGATCACCCATCGTATATCGACATCATCCTCGAATTCTTGACGTAGAACTTGAAGGTAATGAAAGACCATCTGAATCATGTCTTACTCCAGTAGATAATCCGACCATGGACCTACTCGAAGAGAATCTTGACTCGCCCATTGCTCTTAGGAAAGGTACTCGGTCTACATGTAATCCTTAACCTATTTGTAACTTCTTAAGTTATCATTGTCTCTCTTCTTCGTACCATTCTTTTGTTTCCTCTTTATCTTCTGTTTCTCTTCCTAAAAATCTTTGTGAAGCACTTGATCATCCAGGATGGTGACAAGCCATGATTGATTAAATGTAGGTTTTGGAGCATAATGGTACTTAGGAACTGGTTCCTCTTCCCCCAGGCAAGAAACCTGTTGGCTATCGATGGGTATATGCTATAAAAGTTGGGGCCAATGGACATATTGATCGCCTCAAAGATCGATTGGTAGCCAAAGGTTATACCCAGATTTATGGCCTAGATTATGGAGATACTTTTTCCCTTGTGGCTAAAATTACTTTTGTTCGACTCTTTCTTGCCATAGCTGCCATCCGTCATTGGCCACTGTATCAATTGGATATTAAAAATGCATTCCTACATCAGAAATTAGAAGAGGAGATTTATATGGAGCAACCACCGATATTTTTTTGCTCAGGGGGAGTCTAGCTTGGTTTGCAAACTTCAGAGGTCTCTTTATGGACTCAAACAATCCCCACGAGCTTGGTTTGAAAAATTTAGCTCAGTTGTTCAGGCTTTTGGGATGAAACGAAGTGAAGCAGACCATTCAGTTTTTTATTGTCATACCTCATCGAGTAGATGTGTTTACTTGGTGGTCTATGTAGATGATATAGTCATCAAAGGAAATGACCAAGGAAAAATTGCTCAACTGAAGGAACATTTATTTAGTCATTTTCAGACTAAGGATTTGGAAAAACTTAAATATTTTCTTGGAATTGAAGTTGCTCAGTCAAAAGATGGGATTATCATTTCACAAAGGAAGTATGCGTTAGACATACTTCAAGAAACTGGTATGTCACATTGTAGACTGATTGATAGTCCCATGGATCCAAATCAAAAATTGCTACCCAATCAAGGGGAGCCTTATTCTGATCTTGAAAGATATCGGAGATTGGTTGGGAAGCTTATCTACCTCACTATTACAAGGCCAAATATTTCCTTTGCAGTTGGAGTGGTGAGTCAATTCATGCAATCTCCTCATAATGATCATTGGGATGCAATAATTTGAATTTTGAGATACATTAAAAGGACCCCAGGGCAAGGACTACTCTATGAAGACAAAGGAAGCACTCAAATAGTTGGATTTTGTGATGCAGATTGGGCAGGATCACCCATTGATAGGCATTCCACTTCAGGATATTGTGTGTCTATTGGAGGAAATCTTGTCTCATGGAAGAGTAAGAAACAAAATGTTGTTGCAAGGTCTAGTGTAGAGGCTAAATATAGAGCTATGACTGTAGCCACATGTGAGCTCATTTGGATTAAACAACTTCTTCAAGAATTGAAGTTTGGAAATACTCAACAAATGAAGCTATGTTGTGATAATCATGCAGCCCTACATATAGCTTTCAATCTAGTATTCCATGAGAGAACTAAACATATTGAGATTGATTTTCATTTTGTCCAGGAGAAAGTCCTTTCTAAGGAAGTTATTATTGAATTTATTAGTTCTAATGATCAACTAGCAGTCATCTTTACAAAATCTCTAAAGGGACCAAGAATTCAAAATATTTGTTCCAAGCTTAGAGCATTTGACTTATATGCTCCAGCTTGAGGAGGAGTGTTGAAATTACACACATTGTATGGGGAGTTGTTCCACACATTGTATGGGTAGTTGTTCCAACAAAGAATATGTACCTAGATTGTCACATATTCATGTATCTAGGAATTCACATGCATGTACATAGGTACTAGAACTTCATTAATATTCTTGTAAATTTCACATTGTACTTACTCCCTTAGTCTATATAAATATAGATCAGCTGAGTGAGTTAAGCACTCAAGCATTTCACAACCTCTTGTCTCTTCAATAAAGCACTAGGATTTATTTTCTTTTTATGCTGGAAGAGAAGTGTCATCACTTTTGTATACTATCCTACTATTTTCTTATTGTATCTCAGAGTTAATTAATAGTTAGTAAATTGTTTAACTTCTTTGTTCATAAATAAAGTTCAATGTTCCTTTCATCTATCTCCCCATTTTTTTCTCCTTTGAATTTTATGTTACCTCAGGAGCTCCCAAATTACATTACTACTGATAACGGGGACAAGTTTGGAGATCTAAGTACCCATTGATGTCTCTAATTCCATAGGAAGAATTCTAGTTTAACACCTCCCACAAATCAGTGTCAGCATTGGGTTGATCCCTTTTAAGGGAGGGGTCCTCTAGAATAATTCATTTCAAAAGGGGGCCAACTTTCATAGAAGGTTTTTGGAAAACACAAATGCTATACAAATGATTTGAAAAATTGTGTTGAGCTCAACAAGTAATTGAAGAACACGACATCATAAAGAACTTGAATTTAAGTTGGACAAGGTCAATAAGAAATTTAGTCCACATATCTATGTACTTCTTGAGGTGATTATCAAAGTGGAAGTTGTGACCTACATGTTGGTCCTACCAGCTTATTTGCATATTTACCCCCATCAGCCATGTATCTCAACTGAAACATGTTATAAATCCAAATGTTATTAGAGGAGCATGAGTTGCATGTTCAACCAGCAGTAGTTCTAGTCTTAATACAAATGTCGGATGGCATAAGTGAGATTCTGAATTTCTGATGCTGCAAAAATCTCAGGACATGAATACTATTGGGAAGCAATTATTCATACTTCACCAAATCACATGAAAACCACACGAAAACAATTATTCATACTTCACCAATCCAAACAGACCCAAAATTCCCAAATCACATGAAAGCAAAAATGCAGATAACACGAAGAATAAGAAGAAGAGGAACCAACCTAGGGTTTTGATGATTGAAGCGATGTTGTTGATGATGATAACGATGATTATGGGGAGAAATCGTTGTTGAATGGTGAAATCGTTAGAGAAAGAGAACAAAGATAAAGCAAACGAGATAGGTTTTTCGAGGGTCAAACCCTAGAATCACCGTGAGAGAGAACAAAGATTGAGAAACCTACAACCATTGTGAGAGAGAACGAGCAAAACAGAAATGTGAGATAGAATAGAAGCGTGAACGGAAGCCTGAGATAGGGAAAAATAGCTAGGGTGCGAGAGGACGCGAAGAACGCAAGGTGTGAGAGAGAGAACAAAGAGGCCTACGGTGTGAGAGGAGAGAATTTGAAATTTTTACCATTTAGTGGAATTTCAATTCTTAGATTTTTAGTCTGTTAAAATTCTTTTAAAAATGATGTCATTTTAAATTCTTTGAAATTTCATATCCAAACAACTGAACTATGACAAAGATATTTCAAATTCACTAAAAAAAATGAATTGTCTTATTTAAATACTCCATCCAAATACAACATAATGACTTGATAGTATCAATAATTAGGAATCCTTATTATGATTTTTAAGATTTCATAAGATGAAATAAATATTTTGAGTAAAGTTTTAATGTTAGGTGTTCAACCTGTATTTTCATCCACTAAAATTCAAAAAATGATGTCACTCAAAATTAGTTACTGTTGATATTATTAAATGTTAAAAGAAAAAAAGAAAAAAAGTTATTCGAAAATACTCATTTTTCTTCTTCTAAAAGTGTGTAACACTGACAAATTCGTTTATGAAGATGGAAAAACCAAAATAGTCCCCGAAGTGTAAAAAGTTAGACAAATTCGGTTCATTGTTAACATTAGGAAACTCGCTATGTGACGGAATTGATGCTCACGTGGACATATGGACTAAAGTTACTGTCAAATAAGTTCCTAAATTTAACAACTTATTGATATTTTCGTCTTTCGATTTATAATTTACTAACAAATATATTTATGAAATATATAAACCTAATTAGTTGACATCTCTAACAAGATGCATGTACCAACAACACATTAGACTTAGAAGTTTTTTATTTTATTATTGCAAATACTTATTATAATGTATTATAATTATAATTATATTTATAATATCAATTTATCATAGCTGAATCGAAACTCAATAGGAGGGAAGACATGAGTATGTTCTCAAATAAAAATTAGTTTGTCAAATCTTAAATAGATCATCCACAAAGTAAGAAAAACAAGCATGAGAAGTCTAATAACTAGAACTATGATATTTTATAGTTTTTTTTTGCTTAGTTAGTGATCACCTATATAGTTATAATAGACGTCGAAGAAAAAAGTGATAGATTATATTTTCATAGACAAATTAGTCTCACTTTTTTCTTTGATGTTTATTATAAATATATAAGTGATCACTAATTGAGAAGGGAAAGTTATAAAAAATTGTAGTTATAGTTGTTAGATCTCTCATGCTTATTTTCTTCTACTTGTGGATGATCTATTTACGATTTAACAAACTGATTTTTTTATTTAAGAATCTACCCCTATCTTGCCTCCTCATGAGTTTTGATTTTTGTGTGATTAGTTGATATTATAAATATAATTACAGTACATTATAATAAATATTTGTAATAACAAAATCAGAACGTTTTAAGTCTAATGTGTTGTTACAGATCTCAATTATTTATGTTTATATATTTTGTGGATATATTTGTCAATAAGTTGTATAATTGAAAGATAAAAATATTAATAAGTTGTTAAATTAGGAACATATTTGTCACTAACTATAATCCATATGTCTATATGAATACCAATTTTGTGACATTTTCATCCTTATGTGTTACGTAGGTGAAATTTCTAATATTAACAAATGTTCGTTAACGGTTGGACAAATTTACCTCACTTTTTGGGACTATTTTTTTTTCATCTTTCTTAAACGAATTTATCAACACCATACTTTTTTAAAGATGAAAATATTATTTATCCTTTTAAAAATAAAATGTTAATGAATGGACAATATAATCTGAATATATTTTTTATAAATTAAGCTCAATTTGAACACATAAAAATGATATATATATATATATATATATATATATATATATATATATATATATATATATATATATATATATATATATAAAACTCAAATACGCAATTAATGTTATAATTCAAATTATCTTCATGAGAGTTTTTTGCAATCAGATCCGGGAGCCTAAGATGCAACTTTCTAGAGACATATATGTGTGTTTGGATGAATATTAATAAAATTAATTTTTGAAGTTATATAATTGTTGTTAAAATGCTTCTATTGTAAAACAAGTTAGGAGCGAAAACTTAGTATTACAAATTTTATTCAACATAAAAAATTATTTAAAGTTGTTTCAATTCAAAATCAACTATACATTCATAATTAATTATGAATTCTTGTCTAATGTGATATTAAAAATCCGAAAATTTATTTAAAATTAATTTTTGAACATAAAACCAAATACACAATTAATCTCTATTATGTGAAATGAACTCACCTTAGTGTGTCTGCTTCATCTCTTCACAAGTCACCATCTTTCAATAATTATAATATGGATGCATTTTACAAGATATTCAATTGTTCGCAGCTTTGAATAGAAGATTCTATCTGCCTAATAGTCCACGAATGTAAAGCAGCAGATTACATAATTAAGATAGGTGGTGTTGTTTGGAATATTATCACATATTTAGTACACATTTGAATTATAAGATTTAGAAGATAGTTGAATTAGCTCATTCAAATACAATATATTGTTACACTTCCTAAACTACATTTTTGTCAAAAAAAAAAAAGAGAGAAAGAAAGAAAGCTATGTCAAACGTGTCGCTGTTTTAGAAATGTCCAGTGCAGATGTTTTTCTGAACATAGACCTTGCAATCATAATGTACACTATTGACATTTATGATTGATGAATAAAAAAAAGAAAGATAAAATGATTTAAAAATGAATCATGATAATTAAGTTTTCGTTGCTCTTGCTCGTAGGCTCGTAGGCTCGTAGCTCCACCCGTTGCTTTCCTCTATTTGTTTTATCTTTTTCTATTTTTTAAATTCAACTAACACTCAACAAGTAATGTATTAATGTTTGAGCATTTTAGACATTTAATTAAATGGGCATGACTTAATTTGAAATTGTGTCATCAACAGAAGTCGTTTCCCAACTCTAATAGACAAAAAAACTTGATAACTTGTTAATTGTAACTATTAGTAAGTGATTGTCATACAATTTAAGTTCTGTTGAATTTTTTTTCTTAATCTTCTAATTTATTAAAAAAAAAGATTTTAATTAATTCAGAGTTTAATTTGAAAGTAAGTAAAGTTCTATCAAAAATTATTTTCAAAAAAATTAAATTAAAATAATACTCGAACAATTTAATTTTAATTTCAAACATATTAATTACTTGTATTTAATCACTTAATTTTTATCCAGATCTAATCCAAAATAAATTTTAGTTCAATAATTCTACACTTGAAAAATAGACCAAAGATGATAAGGTTGTAAGTTTGTCAGATTGTGATGACTAGTATTAGTTAGAGATTGACAAATAACTTGAGTTCTCTTCTGATCTAATTTAAAGTGATTTTTGACTCCACAGGACCATTCAAGCAAATGCTTTTATGTGTTCTGTTTAAAGATCTCAGAACAATGTGAGATGCTTGAACCACATGACATGTGTCAGAAACGCATATGATTAAGAAGAGAATGCATTATTAGTTTTAATCAAGAAGTTTTTCTTCTTCTCAGTTTTAAGCGTGACAGTACAGCAATGTTTGAGTTATGAAGAATTTTATAAAACTGAAACAGTTGGAAAAAAATCAGTAAAAAAAAGTTGATTTTTTTTTTTCAAGTTTCAGCAATGAATCAAAAAAGCTATAAAGAATATAAATGAAATTTTATTCAAATGAAAACTTTAGTGGCATCACTACACTCTAAGTCTCCAATCATCCATCGATATATTAAATATACGCAATTCTAAAAAGTTAATATTATAATATTATTCGGTGTAAAAAAAAATATTTTCTTCCCTGTCACCTTAAAGTTAGCAGTAAAAAAAGAAAAAAGAAAAAAGAAAATAAAGGGAATAAAGTGTTGTATTCCTGACTCGAGTGTCACATTCACATGCACCATGTGCTGCCTCCAGTACATAGCATTACAATATGTACATAATAATGATTATGATATGTTTATACCTTGAACTTTTATATGATTTATTTATGAATTCCATTAAAATTTAAGTGTCAAGATCAATTCTAGGCAGAGCATCATTTTCTATCTATTATAGTACTTGAACTGGCAAGTTCAGTTTATCCATATGTTCGATTATCTCAGCTATCAAGATTGAGTTATACAATGACCTTATCAAAGGTCCTTGATGTGACCGTGACCATTACCTTCCATGGAAAAAGGTTGTCTCCATTATTAATATGTAATAAATTCAAATAAAAGCGATATACACACAGTTCCTCCATCCAGATATGACTTGAATCTAATAGTTCATGATGAGATAGATGTGTGGTTGGTGCTAGTCCCTTCAATGTGCCCAGCACAGAGTGAAAATAGGTTAGATCGATCTGATCCATAAAAGATGAACAAGGTTGGATATATCAAGAAAAATGGGGACATGGTGTTTGACGGTTTCACAACTAAAGGAGCATAATATCAAATAGGGCCCTTGGGATAGCAATGATACGAACAAAAGAACCTAGTAGCTTACAAATTATGTATTGTAGGCCCCTAAAATTGATTTTTTTTTAATGTTGGTGTGAAGTTATTGTTACAGAAAATAATAATAAATCTTCGTCACTTGTTATGAACTTACATAAGTTGGGCATATCCAAAGGGTCAACTAATATTCTAAGTCCTCGATCACACTTAAGTAATACAAGTTGTTATTACTTGTATCCACCGTTATTGATTTATTTATTTATCAAATGGAGCCCTTAGAATAGCAATGATAGGAACAAACGATCCTAGTATCTTACAGATGATGTATTGTAGGCCCCTATTTTTTTTTTTTTTTATTATTCCTTACAGAACAATCCTAGTTTTCATCAGGTATGTGGTGCCACTCATAACCAAACAATGTGAAACGTATTGTGATATTTCCATCATTCAGGTTGACATCTTAAGAGAAAATATAGTAGATTCATGATGGTACAAAATTGTCAAAAAGAAAAAGGAAAACTTTACACCTTTCAACTATATTATAAAAGCATGGAGGACTCATGTTTTACGTATGAACAATGATATGAAGATCCCTTGAGAATGAGATCTTTCCTTGGTATCAAATCACTATTAACACCAAATAACTCTACCTATTGTAGTTGCTTGATCGCAGCAAAATGGCCAAAATTTCAGAAAAGTTAGGGCGTTTTGAAGGGGTGTTGTTCCAGCACCTTGTCATGAGAGACTTTAAAGTTTGAGGGCAGTCCTTGGGGATTTCAGGTCTTAGGCCACAAGCAGCAATGCCAACTGCTGCTTGAACTGGTGAAAATGCAGAATATGCTGCCTCACCAGTTACCATCTCCCAAATTACCATGCCAAAACTATAAACATTACTCATCCATGTCTCAGTCACACTCTCTGGGTCACCAGCAATTATCTGTTTTCAACAAACAAGAGGGCACAAAAAAATTACATGCTATCTCAAATTCATACAAAAATTATAGTAAAATTCACACACTATCAATCAAACAAAGCCAAGGTTCACAAAATTTCACTTTCAAGTTATAAAAACTTTATTTGTTATTCATTGAAGTCTTCTTTCTATTTTCATGTTAGGGAAAATAATAAGGATAATTAAATTGGTCCTTGTGAATTATGAGCAATTTTTTTGTTGTTATTTACTTTTGTGTCATTTATATTGTTTCCCCCTTTTTTCACCAAAATAATGGTTTTACTCAATACTTTTCATTCGTTATTTTCTGGCTGAATGCAAGGTTTGAAAGGCTCCTATCAGTGTTATCAATTGGACAAAAATAAGTACAATACAGGGACAGAGCATGCTTAAGGATTAAGGTGTGTGGGCTCGATTTGAAATCAATTCGGGTATAATTGGCATCACACAGCTCCATGCTGATTTGTCTAATGATATACAGTAGTGTTTAAAAATAGGGATACATTATGTAAAGTGAAAGCACAAAACAATGATTAAGACATGTTAGGCATGCTCAAACAATGATGCCAAGACAAGTGACATGAAAGCTCATTTTAAATGTCTAGTTCTGCATTGTATTTTTTACATGCAATGGGAATAAACAAAACAACCAGAGAGAGTGTGAGAAAGAGAAAAATTGTATAACAACTTGATCGAACCTCAAACATGTGTAAGATGATACTTAAATGTTTTAAGAAATGTTGTTATTAGACAGGTGAATATAAATCTTCTAAAGTTCCTAGAGGAATGGCACTGGAGTATGATGGCTATATAAGCATTACAAGCATAAAAAATATTTATTTTGCATGCTGGTTAGAATAAAATCTTTTTAAGAGAATTATTTAGAAACAAATCACTTCATGTTAAAGCATGATTTGGAGCAGCAGCTTAAAAGCCTAAAGCACATTCCCAAATCCCATCTATTATATCTTTCCTAGATGTGATGCAGATTGCAGAGTCTAGGTCTTAAAGAATTTAGGTCTTTAATTTTAATCTTCTATTGAAAGAAAACTCAGGAGAAATATAGGGAATATTTATGCGAGATGCAATACAGAATTAAACAAGACTATGCAGCCTAGTGGCCTGATACATTTTTTTTCTTCATAATTTCAGCAATTGCTTTGCTAACTTGAAAAGAGTGTGATTAGGGGCAAACCTCTGGTGCTAGCCATCGATAACCATCAGTTTCATAATCCATTGCCTCTCCGACATTCTTGCAGGCAGTGACAATGCCCATATCACCCAAGCAAGCATTCCCATGCTTATCCAACAGAATCCTCTGCGTATTAAGATCTCTGTATGCAACACCGTGATCATTCTTAAACTTGATCCCCTCAGCTACATCAGCTGCAATTCTTACAATATCCTTACTTGGAAGCTTCTTGTTCTTTAACATTAAGTCATGAACAGATCCACCTTCAACAAATTTTGTCACTACACATAACCCGTGGTTGTCATCTACACAAACACCACAAAACTGCATAATATTTCTATGCCCACAAGTCATCAGTGCCAGCAGATCTTTCCTGAGCTCAAACTCATAAGAGTTCCCTTTCTCACACCCTCTGAGCTTCTCAATGCCGACCTTTTTCCCCATGTATGTCCCCTTATACGAATTGGGCGCAATCTGTTCTACAAACTCAAGACTATCTGAGTTCAACAACCATTTTTCAATCTCAGCCCCACCTGATTGAATAGTCTGCCATTCATCTACCACTACAAGAAAAGATGAACTAGGCAATGGCACTTGAAGCTCAATCTTTTGGCTCAAATTCTCAAATCCATTTCCACAATATGCATCCCATCCATCTTCTTCAATCTCTCCAAGTCTTCTCCCCTTGGAGTTCTCCTCTTGACATCCACAAAGCCCAAAGGGCAGCTTCACGCCACCGGCTTTGGGCCTCTTCATGGCAATCTTGAGAGCGCTTTCAACCCGGGTTCTGACCAACTTATCTTGCCCACCACCAGACAGAACAAGAAGAAGCACAATCCCAAGGGTGAAACATTTCTTCTCAAAGATCTGAATCTTCTTGCAGCAAATGGAGTAAGCATCCAATGCACCTGACATCGCAGGCCATGAAATTGGAGAGTTGCAAGCAAATGTCAACTTGAACACTGACCCCTGAAGCTGAATCTCATCATCACACTCCTCTTGAATCAAAATTGCGGCCTGCTCATCCTCCAAAGCTTGCTCCATCAGCTTCATGTGAAGAAACACATCTTTCACTTCAAACCCTGCCTTAGAATAACTGCCAAAAACAAACCAATAAATAAACAACACAAACTTAAGAATTTCAACGAAAAAAAAAAAAGAAGCAAAATCCATCACCAAAGTAAGAGATCTTCAAACACAACCAAACAGTGCAACTGAATCTTCACATTCACGAATATTATTGTATGGTCCAAGACCAACAGTATCAACTTCCATGTGACACTTAGTCAAATTGTATTATTATTTTTTTCGTAAATTGAAAAATAAACTCGGATCAATTTCCATATAACACATAATCGAGTCTTATGAAATCTTTTTTAGTAAATTGAAAAGTTGGTTACATGTAACGTGGAGATTGACCATATAATATTTTCTCTGCATCCACAATCAGATTAGAACAGAGCTTCTAAAATCGCCGGAAGCACCCATTTCCCAAAGTAACAAAAAAAATAAAATAAAATTGTAGAGCTTCTAACTAAAGTGACCTGAGACACAACCGAATTAACATATCAACACTCATATTCAGACTGGATCACCACCCAAGTAGAAAACTTCAGAGCTTCCAACATCAAAAGCAAAAAAAACCCATTTCCCAAATGCAAAAACAAAAAGAACAAAACCTACATACACTCCTTAGACGCTTTTGGAATTGTTCTCCTATCAGAATTATAGTTTAACCTCAGTGATCTAAGTTGACCTTTAATGCAAAACCTTTATTGCGCACATTAACGAGATGAAACTCCAATTCTTGTCAGAAAATAGCACAGAAATCACCCTTGATATTGCATGTAAGTTTTGTCAAATAAAAAGAAGAAGGTGCAACTGACTCTTCACTCTTCACTCTTCACATTGACATTCATTCACATGATTCGAATTAAAAGAAGGCCCTTTTTTTTTTTTTTTATAAACTCATATAACGGAAACATCGTAACCGAAGCAAACACACGAAGGAAGCAGGTTGGGATCCGAACCTGAGAGGCAAGGAATCATAGTGCTTGCGAATGTTGCACACTAACTTCTCGGGGAGCTGGGAACCGGGGTAGAGGTGGATGAGGTGGCGGAGGACGGTGGTCCACACGAGGCTGCGAGGCGCGTCGGGTTTGGAGGACTCGACGCTAACGGTGCTGCTGCTGTTAAGGGAGTTTTTGAGGGAAGCAATGGCTTCGGAGACGTTGCGCGTGAGTTTTTGAAGCTTCTTGTGAACAATGGAAGAAGAAGAAGAGTCTCTTGGTTGGGGTATTGTTGGGTCCTGTTCGGGTGGCTGCATGAGGACGGCGTGGTCCTCGTCGACGGTGGTGGTGGCGCGGCGCGACCAGCACTCCAAAGCTGCGGCCATTGCAATGAGGAGAGGAGAAGATTCAGAAGGAGAATGGTGGTTGGAGTTTTGGAGTTGTTCTGACACTGCCCATGTTTTTGTTCTGACACTGCCAAATATGGAGTTGGAGGATCGATGGATGGGATGCTTTGGGCCTTTTCGTTTTTTCTATTCCAGGTTTTGCAGAGGCCAGGTTTTTATATTCACTATTCTAATATTTTTTTTGAAAGGAATATTTGAATTTTAATTAGTTTTATGAACTCTGGAAAACACATGGACACTTACCAGTGAGTTGGTTATTTTTTTTTTTTAATTTTTAAAATCAACTAAGATCAACTGATGGGATCTTACCAAGCTTAAATATGTTTAAAGTTCTTAACAAATAATTATTTATTTCTGTATTTTTAATAATTTTTATTTTAAATATATGATATATTAAAAATTTTATTTTGAGTCTTTTTTTATTGGAAAAATCAATTTCTAAAATAACATATTATCACTTATTTTACACTAAAGATTCCCTCAAAATCCAAAAAAATAAAATAATTATTAGGTACTCACAATAAAATTTAATCATTTATTAAGAATTTTAAATATATTTAACCCTATTAAATTTGAGTCTTTACTTTAAATACTTGTAAATCTTTCATACATAATTTATAAAGAAAGAAATATAATATTGAATAAGGGATTAATATGGTTTTAAATTAGATCCATTTTAAAAAAATCTAATTAAAATATTTTTAAAATAAGGATTAAATATGTTTTTTTATTATAAACAATAATCTTATATTATTATTATGCTGAGATATATTTTTCATATTTATAATAACTTATGGCACAATAAAGTAATTTAATATTATTATTATGCTTAAGTATGTTTTTTTTATACTTATAATATTTAAGTCTTATTATTATTAAATAAATATAAAAACTAAATAATGGTTTGATTGATTTACGTGCAGATCTGAGGGATGGTTGTGATGTTTTGATCTCGTCGGAGGATGGATCGAATTGTTGGATTTTGATAATGATGGTACGCATTACGTGAAAACCTTGTGGTAATTTTGAATTCTTCAATGGCGTCCTCTAGCTCCAGCAAGAAGATCCATGCTGATACTACTGACAAAGAACTCACCGAACAAGAAGAAGAAGTAACCATATATTTTCATCGCACAAAATTACTGAATCTAAATTGGTTTTGGTTCCTCAATTTGAATAGGATTTGAGATGTGCTGATTTGTTTCCGTGTTAATGATTTCATAGCTCGAGCACTTTGATGATTTCACTCTCGCTTCTTCGTGGGAACGGTGTGTCTCTGCGTGTTCCTAATAATTAATTCACATTGTTGCGTGTGTGTGCTTTTCGTATTCATAAATAGAAAGAAGATGCAATTACCAATTAGTCTAGTTTTAATTTAATTGTTGTTGTTAATCGTGTTTTTGTAGGTTTATTTCTAAAATAGAGGCAGTTTTACGGGTTTGGATGTCTGATGGGCCAAAAAATTTATTGGTAAGCATTGGAAATCATAGAATTTGGCATAGTCGGAATGCTGCTGGTGTCAAATGAATCTTGCTATACAAGTGTACATGCTTGTTTGTGATATGATGTATTGATATTGATATGGTATCAAATGAGCATATTTTTTTCTTTCCCTAGGAAAAAGGTGCAGTTCTCTTGGAGGATGCCGGTAATTTGTACAAGGTGAAATCTGAAATGAAGTATGCCATGAAAAGTTACTGCATGGAGTTCTATTTTATGACTGACCCTGATGGTAATTTTTTCTAGGGGTTGGGGTTGGGTAGAAATGTTTAGTAGGTTGAGGTTTAGGCTCAGGGAAATGTTGTTTAATCTATTTCTGTACCTTGTTGATGCAGGAAAACTTGCTGACTGGAATTTTGATTTGCATGATCTGCAGTTATGTTTTGGTGTGAAGGAGTTTTTGGTATGGTTTAATGTTGTGTCTTGCCTTTCACTTGAAATTTAATGGTTTTGCTGAGGATAAGGAAACACTACTTGTCATGTATATCACTAGGTGATTGCTCCTCAGAGTGCAAGTGGCGTGATTCTTGATGCGCCAGAGTCTAGCAAGCTCTTGAGTGCTATTGCAATTGCTTTGTCTAATTGTTCAAGGTAACTACTGTTCATTGCTCTTTAACACTTGATGAGTTGTGAAACTTTAGAATAACTTATGTGCATTGGCATATTATGCAGCTTGGTTTACATTAATATTTGGGTTTGTGTCTTGTCTCGTTTTTTTAGTAAAGAAGTTACTGTGTTATGGGATTCAAATTTCATGGTTTACAGGGTTTAAATAAAGAGATTGTTGAAATATCTAGTTTAGTTTAGGTAACTAAAGTGGAAATGTGCTTTCTCATAACATTGGCTTCGTAGTTTATGGCCAGCATTTGTTCCAGTTCATGATCCATCTCGGAAAGCTTATATTGGAATTCAGAGCATGGGTACTGTATTTACTAGAAGGTTCGAAGCAGATCGAATTGGTAGTCAGGTCCCAGTAAAACTTATGCATTTGGAGGGGCTGTACGAGTTATTTGTATCTAAGTTTGTGAGTTCTTCTCCCAAGTTATTCAATTTAATATCTATTTGATTTTGTGATATTGGAATACATCCATTTTTAATTTGGTATTCCCTTGCTTTGTGCTTCTATATTTTGCTCTCTTCTTTGTAACTGAAGCAGATGTATTTAGTGCTCTGGTTCAAGTGGTTTACCATATAGTCTAACCTCTTCCCCTGGGGGGGGGGGGGGGGGGGATATTGTGAGATGAAATAAGTAATTTCCAATTGGTTACATGAATGAATGAATAATTATTCAGTAACAAGGATAATAAAATGGACACAACTTAGGTGGTGTACTGTGGTGCTTTTGGTGTGGTTCTTTAATCAAAATTGGAATTTCAGTTTAGTAACCTGTGCATTAAATGTTGGTGTGGATCACCGAGATGAAACTAATTTTGATTGGAGAATAACACCAAAACTTCCTATGGTATTGCACCTAAGTTTTGTTCCAATGCAACAGTTTTCTATATTGATGTTATTTTACATTAATATTTGCACGAAAGAATTGCCAATTTATTGCGAGCTTTCTAAGAAAGTTACTTGTGTGATTTATTGTTTTTTTTTTCTTTTATATATTCTGGCTTACTTTACCAAATATGTTGATTGGACACTTTGCATGCACAATAACCTTTTCCAGTACTTAATCTTATAGCCAGCCATCTTTGTAAACTTTTGACTTCATGTCTGCACTATGCTTGTAATAATTAATTTCCATTTGATATTGAAGGCCTACTCCACATTGGATCTATCTGTTCATAATTTCAAAGTCCGATGTGCAATGAAGCTAACATTCAGAACGCTTCCCTACGATGATGACAATATGAAAGATGCCAAAATTAGCAAATCTGGAGAAAATCTTACCGGTCCAATGTGCAATGGGACACAATGGGATGATGATTGTTCTTGGAGCGAGTGGTATTCTGCAGAAGATCCTGTTAAAGGTAAATTCTGGGATGTAGGGACTTGTATGTAGAAATAGATATAGTTTCTTCTTGCTGGGATGCTTTCATTAGATAGAATGAGTTTTATGTTTTAAGATTCATATACATCTTTAAATCTGTGTATAAACTTTGTTCATGCTGGCATGTAGAATCCAAGTTGGGATGGATTATAATTTATAAATAATGGAAAATTGGGGATTTTTTGCAAGCATGACCAAAGAATCTTAGATGCATAAAGTGATTTTAGCTATTTTCAAATTTCAATAGAATAGCCATCTTCTCAGTTCTCACATGCTTTTGCACATGTAAACTAATTGTGATGAAATTTCCATCATTGTCATTAATTAGCTTTTGTGATGCAAATATTAACTTTTAATGGGATAAGGGTAAGATACAAACTATGTTGAGGTTTATTGTGTTTTGTACAGAAAGTTCATATTTTAATACATTACCTCCCTCTACTTTGGTTAATCATGAAACTATTTGATAGAAAGGTGGATCAAGTGGTGGGCCTTGACAGTGGGCCCAAGCCAAAGATTTGGAGGGTTTACAGGAGAAATAAAGGAACAAAAGAATAAAATGAATAATCATAGGAGTCTGTTATCGTTATTATAGGAGTTGTTATTGAATAAGTTTGTTATTTTAATTAGGGGGGTTTGTGTCGATAAATTAGGAATAAGCTTATGGCCATAAAAGAGGACTGAAAGGTAGGGATTAGTCGTCTAGGAATTCCATTAAGATTCACCATCTTTGTGAGGGAAGCACTGTGTGCTTAGGGGCTGATAGGTTTTCACCATCAGTTGTTATTTTCAGCATTATTATTCTATAATGTTACTGTTTCATTCATTTATCCTCTATTTTTTTCCATATATTCTTTTAAGAACCCATCACTATTAAGTGAGTATTAAATTTAATTGTTTGTTGGCCACGTGTTAAGTGATCTTTTCTTTTGTTTCTTTGTTTTTTCCCCTTAAAAACACAGAGATATGCCTAAGTTCATATAACCGATAACATGTTTCTCTAACCCACTTTTTTCATCATATTTGTATGATTTTTTCCATCTTCTTTTCTTGCCCATATGAATGTTTTCCTCACTCATTTACATATTTTTTCCTGTCCATTTTTCTGCCCATTGAATAATTTCACTGTCTAAATTTTTTGGTCCATTTGCATGGTTTTTACTTGTCTATTTTTCCTGCATAGTTGATTAGATTTTCCTACTCAATTTTCTGTCCATTTGCATTTGTCCCTTGGATAAGTTTGTTTGGTGACTAAGGATATTTTTGGTGCTTTTAGTCTAGATATTTATTTTCATTAATAAAAGCTTTCCAAGCTTCATTATTTTATGAAGCTCTCAGATGTCAATGCCAGTTCCATTTAATTTATGCTTAGGCTGCATGCAGGTTTTGAACTCATTGCAATATGGTCAGAGAAGATGGTTGAAAGTTCTATGGAAATGGCTGAACTTGAAAATGCTTCGCCTCATGAAGCTGAGAAGTGGTTGATCTCTCTAAGGTTTACTCCAAATTTTAAGTTATTTACCTGTAACAGAAACCAAAATTATCACGAATAGTAGCTGCTTATGTTATTAATGAATATCTGCTGCTCAAAGTGTATAATAAATAATATTAATTGTATTGGTCAGTAGATTAGGTGGTGGCTAAATTATTCTTGGCTACACAATATTAGTTTTTTTTTTTTTTACACAATATTTATATTAACATATTCCAGATTCGGAAGGAATGTATGTTTTGGTTGGATGTACTTATCCTGTACATAGGTTGAGGCACCCTTAGTGCTTCTCATATATCTATACATATATATTTTGCAGAGTAAAAAAAAATATGTGGTTCAAATCTGTTAGGAATCTTACTCTAACAAAGATGATTATCACACACAGAATTGGTGCAGTAGGCAAATCAGAGTCGAAGAGAAAGAAGTGAGAAAAGATTGAGAGAATTATCTAGAATAGGGAAGACCAGATGTACACAAGTGTACCCAAAGGAGCACTCTCCTTTCACACTTTATATCCAAGTTTTTACAAAAGATAATCCAACCTCAGTATTTAGAGGCCTATTTATAATAGAGAACCCCCACACTAACAGTTAGCCAACTAACTCTCCTAACTGCCCCTTTTTAAAACTAATTTCCCTTTTTATTTTTCCTTCTATAATACACTTGTAATTGTTTGGGAAATTGATTCTCATGCCTAACAAAATCACTGGAAAATTTACAACTACGCAGAAATTTCATTTTTTTTCAGTATCAAATTGTTTATAACACTTAGAATGTTTTGGTAGGTTATACTTCAATGTAATCATGATCCTTTACTTTCCACTTTTAAAGCATTCCCTAAAGGTCTTTGTATAATTACTTGATTTGACAAAAAGCACCATGATTTTTTTAGTGGTAGTGCCATAGTGGCAATGAATAGATTGAGTTTGTTGTTTATTTTAGGTACAATTACTTCTAAAACTCATAATCAAAGTTGGATTTCGTATGCTTTAAATAATCTATGAAATTCAATTTTCTGTGGTATTTTGTTTTTTTTTTACATTTAGACTTGAAGGTTCCAGTGGGAATCGGGTTGGATTCGCATCTGAGTTGTGTCTTCTGGTTGATGCATTGCAAGTGTCATTTGAGGCACAATTTATGGAAGATTTTGTTTCAGGTTCGAATTTGTTTCAGTGCATTCTATGGTATAGTTCACTTAATCATGCATGCTTTATGTTTCATTGTTAACAATGCATCTTTTGGTTTACTGTTCAATATTTTCCCTTCTTCTGGCTTGTAGCAGTTGAAAATCCAGGTTCTGATAATTTAAAATCAATGGTGATACCTCCACCAACAGTCAGAGACCGTGTGCTGAAAGAACTGTTTATTGAGGGTATGTAGCTCTTCCTCCTTTATTTGCCTTCCATTTTGGGTGAATACTCAAGTACTTACACTGTTGTTGTTTTATTAATTGTGAAGATGCCCCACATTGGTTTAAAGTATAAGCGGCCTACTTCATATAAGACTTGGTCAATCTTCTCTCTTGAGCTAGCTTTTGGGGTTGACATAGACATATTCTATTTCTAATATGGTATCAAAGTTTATCTTGTCATGATGTTGGATCTCTCTCAGATGTCTAGCTTTGCAAACTTCTCACTACAATTGTCCTATCTTGGGCATGAAGGGGTATATTAAGATGACCCATCATGGATACCCATGGGTATAAAAAAAATCTGCATGTAATTTTGAAACAGATACTTGACGGGTGACGGGGTGGGAAGCCACTCGCACCCGACCCAGCCCTTAGTCATCCATAGTTATAAAATACAAACTATATAAATGTAAAAATCTAGAAAAACAATACACACACACAAAAAAATTCAGAATATACATGATAGGAATCTAGGGGGAGAAAGAATGAGGGATAGAGAGAGAGAAGAGAGAGGAAACGGGAAAGAGAAAATTCAGAGGGACTGTACCAGAGAAAGAGAGTTAGAGAGAGAGAGGATGTGAGAGAGGGTGAGTGGACTACGGTGAGGAAGAGAGGGAGAGGTAACCTGAGAGTAGTATCTACCGAGAGAAAGGATCCTAGACAGAGCTACGGGGGAGCCAGGCAACGGCAATATGCTAACCAAGTATACCCAAACTGGAGGAACAGAGCGGACATAACGTCCTTTTACTTCACGAGGTTTCCAGAGGAGGTACACGAGGCGGAGCTATGGAACCACTTCAAGAAGTGGGAGGATGTGAGAGAGATATTTGTATCCAAACAGAGGAACAAAGAAGGAAGGAGATATGGATTTGTAAGATTCAAAGGAGTGGATGATGTGAGTAGACTTGAAAGACAACTTGACAACACCATCATCGGAGGACTGAAACTTCATGTAAACATACCAAAGTACGCAAGAGGAAAGCTGGAAAAAGGAGAGAGCAATAATAGATGGCAGGGGACCAACCAAAAACAGAAGGAAGGGATGAAGACCATAGCAACTACTGCAGCACATACCACGGTACCCACAAGGACGTATGCAGTGATACTGGCGACACGCTCGGGTAACGCGGGGCAACACAGAAACAAAGTCACAACTCAAGCCAGACACGGAGGATCACATTCTTCTATTCAATTAGACATCCCGAAGGAGGAGGATAAATGGTACAAGAATGCATGGGTGGGAAGACTAAGAAAACCAGAGATATTCGAAAGGTTGGAAGATGAGTTAACGTGGATTCTAGGGTCTGACGTCACGCCTAAATACTTAGGTGATGACATGGTCATCCTCCCTGGTCTCCAGGATGCAAAGGCAGAAGAATTGATCAAGGAAGAAATAGACAATGGTGCTTCACTGTTCTATTCCCTGGAGAAATGGAAGCCGGAGATGAGACTGGGTAACAGGTTGGTATGGATGCATTGCTGGGGTATACTGTTAGCCGCATGGGGTATTGAGCACATTCGGAAGATCATAGTAGCGGTGGGGGAGTTAGTGGATGTTGATGATGAAGTTGAAGAACTCCGACGTCTCGATAGAGCTCGGGTTCTTATTAGAACTCCGTGGTGCCCAACGATCCACCACTCGGTAACCGTTGATATCCATGGCAAGTCGCATCTAGTCTTCATGGTGGAGGAGACCTCCAGGTCTGAAGATCCATTTGCGCGACAACGTCGACACTCGCTCAGGTCATCAGATGACATATCGTCTCACCAACCTCACGATTGAGCAACCTCTCGGAGAGGGTGACCGTCGACGAAGCCAACGACGGCAGCAATGACCCTCGGTCCGACAGATTCCCCAGCGGAAGGTTAGGAACAGAAGATCCCCTGGGTAATGACCAATACGGCCCAACCCACGAGAACCCTGTGACAGATGTCACAGATGCCAACCAAACAGGGGCCACACCAGACCCACAGACGGATGTTCAGACATGCAACGAGGGGCAGCAAACACCAAAACAGCAAGTTACGCTGGACCAAATCGAAAGGGATTGCGCAGATACCCAAACTGAAATCGCAGTCAACAAGAAGGGGAGAAGAAAATACCGATGGTACACTACTGGGGAAAAAAGGGGAGTTCACACAAGGTCAAAAAGAGGAAGGCATTAATTGTCCCCCTGAAGCACGACAGCTTTATTTTAAAATCCCATCCACTCCAACTACGACATCTATTGGGCCTGAAAACAAAATGGGCTTCACTAAAGGTGTAACAGAAACAAAAACACGGGGATATAGTGCAAACAGCCCTCAACCTCAACAGGAAAAAGGAAGTGACTGGAAGGTGTATTCAAGGGGAAAGGGGTGCAGAAAGAAATGGACCCCAACAAACAGCCAACAGATCTCATCGAACCCAGACTCAAAGGACCTCGACCCACAGTCTACAACAAGGTGTTTAAAACAGAGCACGAGTACCAGCAATAATAACCTGCTACATGAAGTAATTAATCAATGGGAAATGGCAAAAGACTTGGGAATGACATGCGATGGAGAGGAACCAAATATCATTGGTAAAATCAAATCAATGGAGCTCAGAGACAGAGAGGAGGCAGCACTGTTGGGAAACAAAAATACTCCACCATGAATATCCTGTCCTACAACATCAGAGGGCTGGGGAGAGGGGTGAAGTGGTCTGCAATTAGAAAATTAGTTTCACAGCACCACGTGGACTTGTTGTGCTTACAAGAAACCAAAAAGGATAAGATAGATAGAGGAGTTTGTCAGGCTCTATGGGGAGACACAGACTTGAGCTGGGAAATATACCCTGCCATCAATTCAGCTGGTGGATTGTTGTGTATTTGGAATGACGGCATGTTTAAGGTAAAAAGGAGAATCACAGGTAGGGGTTTTATCCTATTGGAGGGTATGTGGATTCAAGAGATGCAAAAGTTATTTATAGTTAACATATATGCACCATGTGAGGCTGCTGCAAAGAGAGAACTATGGTTATCCATCAAGCAGATTAAACAACTTCATACAGATGGAAAATGGTGTATTGTGGGGGATTTTAATAGCATCAAACACCCAGATGAGAGGTTGACCATGTCACAAAGAGAGGGGGACAGCAACAGTATCTCAGAATTCAATGAATGGATTTCAGATCTTGAAGTTGAAGAAGTGCCAAGCGTTGGCAGAAGATTCACATGGATTTGACCGAACGGGACTGCAAAAAGTAAATTGGACAGGTTCCTTGTCTCGGATGACTGGGTGACGAAATGGCCAGGAAGCACACAGTACATCTTAGATAGGAACTTCTCGGATCACTGCCCTATCCTACTCAGAGCAAAAATGGCTGATTGGGGACCCAAACCGTTCAGGGTTCTAGACTGCTGGTTGAGGGATAATACATTTCAACATACAGTAAAGGAGATCTGGCTAAACACACAGCTAAGGGGTTGGGGGGGTTATTCATTGAAAGAGAAAATCAAGAAGCTCAAGGAAAGGCTAAAGCAATGGAACAAAGAACAGTTTGGTGACCCTTTCAAGAGGGTGCAACAAATCCAAAGGAGCTAAACAATTTAGAAGCTGCCAGCAGTGATAGACAGCTAACCCCCCTTGAGTTATCATCCCGCAAGAAGTTACAGGAGGACTTGTGGATTGCGGCTCAGGCAAATGAATCCTTGCTAAGACAAAAGGCGAGAACAAAATGGATTAAGGAAGGAGATTGCAACTCTGGATACTTTCACAAGATCATCAACTATAACCGCAGACACAATGCAATAAAAGGTGTATGGCTTAATGGGGTATGGGTTGAAGAACCAATCATTGTGAAGGAGGAAATCCGCAAATTTTTCCAACTCAGGTTTAATGAATCAGACTTTGAAAGACCTGTAATAGATGGGGCCAGATTCCGGGAGATAGGACAGCAACAAAATCAGATGCTGGTGGACAGGTTCTAAGAGGATGAAATAAAAGCTGCTGTCTGGGATTGTGGAAGTGACAAAAGCCCTGGACCGGATGGTTTCAATTTTAAGTTTATCAAGCATTTCTGGGAGCTGCTGAAACCTGATATCAGCCGGTTTCTTGATGAATTCCATGTTAATGGTCGTTTTCCAAAGGGATGTAACGCATCTTTCATTGCTTTAATCCCCAAGACGAAGGATCCACAATCTTTGAATGAGTACAGACCTATTTCATTAATAGGATATATTTATAAGATAGTGACTAAGATCCTTGCAAACAGATTGAAAAAGGTGATGTCAAACATCATTGATGAGAGACAAATGGCTTTCATAAAGGGAAGAAACTTGTTGCATGCTGTAGTGATGGCTAACGAGGTGGTGGAGGAGACAAAAAGGGGGAAAAAACCCTGCCTGGTATTTAAGGTGGATTATGAGAAGGCCTACGATTCCGTATCATGGAATTTCCTAACATACATGATGAGGAGGATGGGCTTTTGTGCAAAATGGATACAATGGATTTTGGGATGTCTTCCTTCAGCATCGCTGTCCATCTTGGTTAACGGAAGTCTTACTACAGAATTCCAACCACAGAGGGGACTTAGGCAAGGGGACCCATTAGCCCCATTGCTATTTAATATCGCTGCAGAAGGCCTGACTAGATTGATGAGGGTGGCTATGGAAAAAAATCACTTCAGTAGCTTTCTAGTTGGGAAAAAGAAGGAGCCTGTTAACATCCTGCAATATGCAGATGATACCATCTTTTTCAGGGAGGCTACTATGGAGAATGTAAGGACTGTAAAAACAATTCTCAGATGCTTTGAATTAGCTTCAGGACTCAAGATCAACTTTGCAAAAAGCAGATGTGGGGCAATTTGTAAGTCTGAACAATGGTGTAAGGAGGAAGCTGATTTTTTAAATTGTAGCATATTGCCTATGCCTTTCTCTTACCTTGGCATTCCAATTGGGGCAAACCCAAAACATAGGGAAATCTGGGATCCTATTATTAGGAAATGTGAGACAAAATTAGCCAGATGGAAACAAAGACACATTTCCTTGGGTGGGAGAGTTACTCTTATAAATGCAGTCCTAACAACACTTCCAATCTATTTCTTTTCTTTTTTCAGGGTTCCAAGTAACATAATTGAGAAGCTAATCAATATCCAACGCAGATTTCTTTGGGGAGGTGGGCTGGAACAAAAAAGGATAGCGTGGGTCAATTGGGAGACAATATGTCTCCCAAAAGACAAAGGCAGGTTAGGCATAAAAGATCTCAGGAAATTTAACACAACATTACTTGCAAAATGGAGATGGGAAATTTTCCAACATGAAGGAAAGGGGTGGACCAGAATATTAGCTTCAAAGTACGGTGGTTGGAGACAACTAGATGAACAAAGAAGTAGCAGTTATTACTTTCACTGGTGGAAGGACCTCAAGCTGCTCAATCAGCAACAACACACAGCAGAAATTAAAAGTCACATACAGTGGAAGGTGGGCTGCGGAGACAAGATAAAATTCTGGGAGGACACATGGACGAATGAGGACAGACTGCTAATGATGAAATATGCTAACCTGTATCAGATTTCCAATCAACAATAGCAAACAATTAGCCTCATGGGAAATCACAATGAACATGGATGGGAATGGAACTTCAGCTGGAGAAGAAATTTATTCGACAATGAGGCTACAATGGCTGCTGAGTTTATACAGGAAACTGAAATGCTATCAATTCAACAGCAGGGAGCAGATTCCTGGGTTTGGAGGGCTGACCCGAGTGGAAGTTATTCGACAAAATCAGCATATGCTATATTGCTGGAAGCAACAAGGGGGGATGCAGACAATAGGCCTTTTGTGGAGTTATGGAAACTTAGGATACCACCTAAAGCGGCGACGTTTGCTTGGAGGCTCATTAGAAACAGGCTACCGACAAAGACCAATCTAAGGAGGAGACTAGTGGAGATATCTGATGTGACATGCCCTTTATGCAACAATATGGAGGAGGATGCATCACATCTCTTCTTCCACTGCAGCAGAATACTCCCCCTGTGGTGGGAATCATTGAGATGGGTGGGAAAAAAGACAGCTTTTCCACAGAACCCAATTGAACACTTTATGCAATGCACCAACGGGAATGCCGGTAGCATTAAGGATACAAGATGGAAATGCTGGTGGATAGCCCTCACATGGACCATTTGGCAACATAGAAACAAAGCAGTTTTTGACACGCAGATTTTCGACACAACCTGAGTAATGGATGCCGCACTTCTCCTATTATGGTCATGGCTCAAAGTTATGGAGAAGGACTTCACTATGCATTACAACCAATGGTCATCTCAACTGG
Source organism: Glycine max (assembly GCF_000004515.6). Taxonomy (NCBI): domain Eukaryota; kingdom Viridiplantae; phylum Streptophyta; class Magnoliopsida; order Fabales; family Fabaceae; genus Glycine; species Glycine max. The sequence goes on along the minus strand of NC_038247.2, from coordinate 21,292,358 downwards.
GGGAGGTATTTGGGTAATTAGGAAAGAAGGGTAATGGCTAGGATTCTCTGTAGTAGATACACCACAGCTGTAATCTTGGCCTTGGGCTCAAATGGTATCTAATACTAATCTCTAGGATAGTATCGATACCATCTGTGTATAGTACTACTATTTGTATTTTCAGTACCTCTGGTACTTTGCATATAATATAATTATCTATTTTTGCTGAGCAAAAAAAAAAAACGTGATAGGAATCTTCAGTTTAGGAAGAAAGAAAAAGAAAAACAGAGCACTTTAACAGAAAGAGATGAATCTGTTTTATTGAAAGGATAGAGAAAACACAAAGGAGAAATCCTCCTTTCACACAAGGGAATATCCCTGTTCCACTCTGGATACAACTCGATGCCCCTCCTTGTCCAGGATCCCTTTATACTTCTCAGTCCAACTCCCTCTAACAGAATTAGCTGTCTAACAGTTCTAAGTGAAAGGTCTAACAGAATTAACAGTGTTCTGTTTTTAGAATCTTTCCCTCCTCCTATATACTAATAGAGGTCTTGGTTGTGGCTGACCTCAATCCTCTTTCCTAACAATACGGAAAAAAATTAGAATAGCAGTCATCCACTATCGCTATCCTGATATAGCACTTTTGGGGGGAGACTGCTCCTGGCCACTATCCACTGTCGACTACTATGATCAGAGTACTCCTTACAGTAACTGATCAATCCTCCCCCCTCCTAAGCTAGTTGTTGGGATTGAGTTAGGTTTAGTCCATTAGATTGTGAATCTACATCCAATCTACTGTCAATCTGCTAAAAGAAGCTACTAGTGCCTTGGGACACTAGGTGAATGAAGAAATGGCCTCCAATGTAGTGCTATCTATATTTTCCAATTTGAAAGAACTTATTCTTGGATGGTGAAAAATTGCATGAAGATCACTATCAAATGATGGAAAATTTGATATTTGCATAGATAGTTGTGATCCCCTGAATGCTTGATTATTTCTTTAAAGTAAAAGGATGGCAAGTAATTTAAGTGGTGGGTAGAACAATGATGACAGTAGAAACAAGCTCGTGGAAGGAAAATTTGCCCTTGTCTCACATTCAAATGATTATAAATTGGGGAACATTTCCATCCATTTTAAGACTTTTTCTTTTTTATTCATCACTTCTAAAACATAAGGTTTATTTTATACCTTACTAAATAATCAAATTTCAAGTATCCTTGGGGTTCCTAGCACAGCATGCTGGTTATTTGCTTGTTAAAATTTGATGTTGATACTTCACATTATTTTGCTATAATATTTAATGTCTGCAGGCGTACAATTCTCAGATTTTGCCGACAGCAGACATAAGACTTCTCGAGCTATAAAAGGCGCACCTCTTGGATCTCTCTTTGCACAATTTTGTTTACATTCTCTTTGGTTTGGCAACTGCAATATACGTGGTATTTACCAAAAATAATTATGGTTTGTTTATTGTATATAACAATAGCCTAAATAGAGAGTAGGAACAAATTGTTCACCTATGAGGAATTGATTTTCTGAGATATCTAATTTGTACTGTTTTTCATTTTTATTACTCAATTTTGGTCTCTTTCAGCTATTGCTGTGCTATGGATAGAGTTTGTTCGTGAGGTTAGGTGGTGTTGGGAAGAGTCACAACTATTGTCCAGGATGCCTGCTAATGGATCAATTGACCTATCCACTTGTTTGATTAACCAGAAACTTCAGATGGTAAATTATTTTTATCTTCAAAGGATCTTTGGGGAAATCTATTCATTGTGTCTTGTTTTTGTTGCATATTTTATATGAAATTTTACGTTAAACATTTTTTGTTTTGTTTTCTAGAACATTCTTAGCTCACTTTTTATTGAAATTAAAAAATTCTTGACTCAATGTTTCTTTCAATTTGGAATGACTTTTCACTTACATTTGTTAGTGTATTGGTTACAGAAATATAATTGTTGATAATTTGAAATGTACTTTGTTACATAACAGAAACAAAAATTCAGAATAAAAGGAAATAAAAACAAGCCACTGGTATTAATTATCACAAAAACACCATGACACTGCAGGGTAGTGAAAATACAAGTCCAGGGTCTCTCAAAGAGATTGACCTCTCAATTGTACTCACAGGATATGAAGTGCCTCCTCTCTTACATGTTTTCCATTTTTCTTAAAATACCCATTCCACAAAACTTGCCCACGTAATAATGATAACTAGTCTACCCCCAAATATGGATCACCCTTTTTTCCTCCTCCTCTCATACAAGCTCAACCCCTTAGTCCTATTTGGACCTGCCACAACATCAGAAGGTCAATCTAGTTATTGCCCAACAACTGCCTCTAATTCTTTTGGGCTAAGATACTTCCTCTAACTTAATTGCACACCAGGCTTGTGAATTAATTTCCTGGTTGCACCCCTGGATAAGTTATTGCTTGGCTAATCTAGTTAAAACTATGAACTATATTTTGGAGCACTCAACTTGTCTCACTCAGCTGAGACTATTGAATATATATTAAAGAAGAAACAAGTGCATGACAAGATGGGTGCAGACTGCAGCCCCTTGTATAGCAGAGAAAGAGTGCAAAATAAGAAAGATAATAAAACATACACAAAAAAACCATATTAATCTAACACCCCCCCCCTCAAGCTGGAGCATATAAATTACATGCTCCAAGCTTGAAACATATAAACTGATTCTGAGGCCCCCTTAATGATTTGGATAAAAAAATTAGCAAGCTGATCATTTGAATTGACAAACTCTGTACTAATCTCTCTAGCCAGCAGCTTCTCTCTCACAAAATGACAGTCAATCTCTATATGTTTAGTTCTCTTATGAAACACTGGATTTGAGGCAATATGGAGAGCTGCCTGATTATCACAATACAACTTCATTGGCTGAACTTCACAGAACTTTAGCTCTTGAATAAGTTGTTTGATCCACACTAATTTGCATGTGACTGAAGCCATAGCCCTATATTCGGCTTCTGCACTAGATCTAGCAACATTATTCTGCTTCTTGCTCTTCCAAGAGATAACATTTCCTCCAATGGACACCCAATATCCTGTAGTAGAGCGTCTATCTATAGGGGACCCTGCCCAATCAGCATCACAATATCCAGAAATGAGTGTCTCCTTTATCTTCATACAACAGTCCCTGTCCTGAAGTCTTCTTAATATACCTGAGAATGCGAAGAACAGCCTTCTAGTGATCAACATAAGGAGATTGCATAAACTTACTATCGACCCAACTGCAAAGGAAATGTCAGGTCTGGTTATAGTAAGATGGATGAGTTTCCCAACTAATCTTCTATATCTTTCTGGATCTGAATATGGTTCACCTAGTTTCACCATTAAATTTTGATTTGGATCCATGGGACTATCAATGGGTCTACAATTAATCATGCCTATCTCTTCCAAAATATCCAAAGCATATTTCCTCTGTGAGAGGATAATTCCTTCCTTGGATTGAGCTACCTCTATACCAAGGAATAATCAGTGAGGAGAGCATATTGCATGGTTTTTTGCCCCATGAAAAGGAGGATAGGGAGACTAGAAGAACATCGAAAGAAGTTGGTGTTGTGCGATTCATGTAACTGATCTCACTTGGTGGGATAAAACTTTTGTTGTTGCTATTGTTATACCTCTAGACAAGTTATTACAAGAAAAACTAGAAATATTTCAGTGAGCTTGGATGTTTTGGTCTTTATATGTTATGAAGTACACAGTGATAAAATTTATGTTTTTTTTGCTTTGTTATTCAGCTTGCAATATGCATTGAGAGGAAGTGTCAGCTGAATGAAGACTATCAAGATTGTATTGGAAGCTTGGATCAAATAGATTTCATGAGTGAGGTCACAAACCATTTTTTCCCTCGTGGTTTTGGTTGTTAGGTTGATTGTTGTATTACTGTAGTTATTTTTTTATATTATGTTTTTCATTGTGAGTGTTAATTGGTCTTGATTGAATTGCAGGAAGAAAGTGTAGTTGGGGATGACTCGTTCAGTCTACAGACTCCCAGTGAGGACTTTTTTGGGAAAGTTGACAGGTGAACTTAGCAAGTGAGAGCCTGCTCGGTTGTTATCATTTGTATCTATCTTCTTACTGCTTATATAACAGCTCACTCTCTTATGGCCATTTCTTCCATTTTTATATCATCACTTCTGGTCTTGTTTAAATTAAATTTTTAAAGTTTCTATATGTGCATATCCTTATTTATTTCTGGTTAAATAAGGGGGATCCTTTGTTCCTTTTCTTGTTTTCTTTTAGTGGTTGATTTCCTGGGCTGTATTTTAATAGGGGGATTGAGAGGTGTTTAGTTTTGCTTTATTTTGTATTAAAACGTTCTCTGATCTTGTCAGATGATAGGGAAAAGTGGCTAGCTTTAACTTATGTAGATCCTTGTACATTCTCTATTTTACCGGCATAGCCATCGATAGTTGAAAAGTCAGCAATCTTGATGTGGTTCCCTGTCCAAAAAGGAGGGAGGATCTCTTTGGCTTAAAAGAAGCCAGTCATTTTGCAACTATCTTTATTTTCTCCAGTAGTATGTGTACGTTCTGTAATCTGTGCTTGTTTAGGACTCCAATTGGTGTAGGGTAATCGATAGTTGACAAACAATTCAGCAATTTCCTTTTATTTTGATTTTTTTCATGGTTACAAAACCAATTTACTAATTTAGTTAGTTCAAACTTAATTTTGTCTGCCTAAAGTGATATTTGGGTTTTGGAATTGTTCACAACTGCAAGATTACTGGTTCTGCCTTGACCTGGGGGGATCAGCTGGTCTATCCTTAGTTCTCGTGTCAGCTATCTCTTTGCTGGGCTCTTCTCATCGTGTGTGCGTTCGCGCACATGCATGTGTCTTTATATTGCCACTGCCCCACTGTAGGGTAGTGAAAATTCAACTCCAGGACTGCTTTTTATTCTCTTCTCTTTGTGTGTGTGTGTGTATATACTGCCACTGGCCCACTGCAGGGTAGTGAATATACTACTCCAGAACTGCTTTTGATGCCATATAGCTTTTGCATGACACATATCTGCTATTAAAAGTACTAATGGATTTGTACAATTGTGCCTCAAGTCACAATTTTGTACTATAATATCCTTGAAAATGTTTCAAGTATTTTCTAGCACAAATGGTGTCTAATTCTATGTTAATGCTGAGTGCAACTACTAATGATTTACGCTGTTCTGGAAAAAAATAATGTTAACAGAAAGCCTGAAGATTTGGAACTGTTGAATGAAAAAAAATCTTCAGACTTGACCAGGAGAGGTTCTGCTGGTATTGTTGATTCTATGATGCTTCTCAAGTCACATCAAAGCATGCATGTCCCATACACACAGGTTGTTCCAGCATCCAGGCACCATTTGGCATTGTCACTATGCAGTATTACTTCACCAATTTTTGAAGAATATAACGCCTTTAATCTTGTTTATGCTACAGGAAGTACCACTTATGACAGAAGACATGCATGAGGATCGGCTAAAGGCTGTTGAAGCTTTTGGTGATTCATTTGTAAGCTCAAACTCATGCAATGCATATAATAATAACAATCATTGACTATAAAAGCTTAGAGCCTTGGACCACATAAAACTCGTGTACATTTCACATAGGGGTAAATGACTGAAAACAAGATACATTGAACAATTAATTGAGGTTAGATGTAAGGATTTGAATGGTGTTGTAGCAGTGTAGGCTCAGGAATATAGCCTCTAGGTTGTCAACCAACTTGAGCCTGTCTAGTGGCACAGGCACTGGTGTATAGAGGTATGAATTATCTTGCCTGTGATGTAGTAGCCTCTCCAGTGCTTAGTTTATTGCTTTACAGACTTGTGTAGTCTGCCTAACATGACCATAAGACATGAGATAATATTTTGTAATTGGTTAAGCTATAATCATAAGTTTACAGCATTTTTGCTAAAAAAAAATAGTAATGCTTTTCTTGAAGAAAGTTGATCAGGGATTAAAATTGTCCCATTGAAAAGTGGATAAATTCTTTGGTAAAAAGTTGAACCCTCTATTCCTCTTACAGGTGGTTGACAAAGTAAAGTTGAGAGACTAAGCTGTTGAATTTCTTTTGCACACTTATAAATACAACTATTTTTTTTTTTTGTAATAGGTCCCTTTGTTTCACTTTAATATTAAGCTATCAATGCTATGAGTAGAATCAGCCCTGTAGTTGATGACAGCACAAGGTCTTTAGGAAACAAAGACGTGTGAATATAAATTACATAAATAATATTGTAAAATATGATGGCTGATTGGGATTATTTATGGAGGCTTTTCTTTTTCTTTCAAAGGTGATTCAGAAAGATGAACAAACATAAATAAATAAGTAAATAAAAATCCAAAGACACTAAATTCATCTCCTTCCATGAACTTTGTGAAGCTGAATTGTCATTTGATTAATTCATGCATATTTCTGCTTGCAAATCTAGAACTCAAAAAATAAAAATAAAAATGACACAGTAGGATTGATACGTGTTCCATTTCATATATTGCATTGTTACTTAGCAATGCCTTTTATATACGTATTTTTGTTTCTTTTTACAGGATTTCTCTGCTCAGTTGGAAAGGGATATCTTAACTTCAGGTAATAACATATATTATTTTTGGTAATGGATAACATATATGTTTTGTAATAACACTGGATAGTTATTAATAATGTCTCAAGCTCCTTTTTGTTTTCTAAAAAAATATCATCACTTCTGATTTCTGAAGCAGTCACTTATGATGTTAAAAAATAATTTAAATGTATAATCATTATCACACATTTACTAATCATATTCATAATGTTTTCTAATTGGTGTAAGTGTGTAACGTGATATACCTGCACCATTAATATAATGGAATGATGTTTATATCTGTCTAATTTTTCAATCATGAGTGTTATGTTTACCACACCATACCCACCAAATAGTAGAAAAAATAGACGTTTGATAATTGTTTCTATTTTCAATAGTGTATTGTATGCTAATTTTTGTAAGATAAACTCATTAACTTATTTTAAATAAAATTTTATCGGCATGGTGTGCATAATCAACCTTATAATCCAAAGTGATTTTTTTTTCAAAGAGTTCTATAAAAACTAGTTGAATGGTGTTACATTAAATTTGTTTTATGCTAGTTTCAGTTATTCATCCAAATAGAATTATATATATAATGGACTTTTTTTTTCCTTTTCACTTTGTAGTTAATTGTGCATGCAAAGTTTCTTCAATATATAAGACTAACAGACCAATAATGGCTTTGTTACTAGATATGTCAGCATTTAAGGCAGCAAATCCAGATGCTGTCTTTGAAGATTTTATTCGGTGGCATTCACCTGGGGATTGGGAAGAGGATGATGACCCTGAGGGAAGTAAATCATCATCATCCAGTGCTCTTGACATTAAGAAGTCAAAAGACAGTTGGCCTCCACAAGGGCAGCTTTCTAAGAGAATGTCTGAGCAGGGAAATTTGTGGAGAAAGCTTTGGAATAGTGCACCTGCTCTTCCTGCTTCTGAACAGAAGCCTCTTCTTGATCCAAATAGGGAAGGAGAAAAGGTAAGTATTTTTCTAGAAGTTTAAATTTGCTTTGCTTTTGCTATTGTTAAACAGATTGTTGGGCTCCAGGAAATTTATACTAGAATAACATTATTTTGTTACTTGGTTTCTCATGTTGACTGGACAGCCGAACCATTAAAACTTGGCAGCCATTTCTACACTTTTCATTCTACATGGATCCAAGAGGTGGATCTTAATGATAATAGGAGGCCATGCCCTAAGGATCTTATAGATTTAATCTTGATTTAGAAGTAATCATTTTCACTTTGGGCTCTTCATAAGATCAGAAGAAAAAGCAAGAACATTCAACAAATTTTCTTGTCTTTGTTAGTTTAAAGACTGCCCAAGGAGCAAGTCTTTACAGCAGTATCTGTAAAGATACCACAGTTAAAGACCAAAAATGTATATAATGCATGCACTTTATATGATTTAGTGGGGCATTGCAATCAAAGTTGATGAGTTTCATCCTTATTTATACAAGAGGATTTGCTTTGGAATAGAGGTCCCCCTGGGTTAACTGGTGGCCGTTGTGCACAGATAAGTGATTAGAAGTATCAAGAGATGCAAAGCAAATGGGTGCTTTTATGAGAAAAGTGTTCATGTAGGCTATGCCTTGAATTAGGGTTATTTGGTGAATTGAGGGCCATGCATGAAAGACAGATGAAAGTTTAAATTATTATGGTTCACTTGTAACATGTTCTTGTGATCAAATCCTCAAATTAGTATTTATCAAATGAATTTGCTACCTCTTATTTGTGTAAAGAGGAAAAAGATTATTCCCTTTGTTCCTATATTTAAGACTCAATTGTCTAATTCATCAAAGATTAAGAAAAGTGGTTAGTTTAGTTTATAGCAATAAATTTGTCTTAAATTTACAACTTTTTCCAAAATTATCCCTGTTGTTAATTCTCCTCCCTCTTCTAATTGTTTGTGAATACATTTTCTTTCTTCTTTTAAAAACTTCGTACCCCATTGCCCAGAGGCTCTTCGCTATGCGAAGGTATGGGGGAGGGATATTGTACGCAGCCTTACCCTTGCATATGCAAAGAGGCTGTTTCCGGATTCGAACCCATGACCAACAAGTCACCAAGGCACAACTTTACCGCTGCACCAGGGCTCGCCCTCATTTTCTTTCTTCTTTTATTGAGGAGTATTTCTAGTCTAAAATAATTAATGCAAGAAACATTATAAATTGGGTCTTTTAAAAAGAAACAAACACCAATTCAAACTTGGGCCTTATAAATAGGAACAGAGGGAGTACTACATAGTACATATATGGATTGTTTGAGATATGCTGTTCTTTGTGTGTATCTCATCTGCTATAGTTTTTATATTCTCAATTTTCCAGGTTCTTCATTATCTTGAAACTCTACAACCACATGAATTGCTTGAGCAAATGGTGTGTACTGCCTTCAAAGCAGCAGCCGACACACTTTGTCAGACTAGTTATGGAGAACTAAAACAGGTGGAGACTGAGATGCAACAACTTTATCTTACTATGGCATCTGCTTTGAGGCCTTTGCAAGGTACCTATTCATTAATTCTCCTCTTGGGCAGAAAAGAATGATGTTTAACCTATTTCCATTTTTGTTGCAGTTAATTGCTTGTCTGGAGACAGTGAGATTGTTGAAGACTTGAGACGACTAACTATTGCTTTTGAACAAGTTGAGAAGTTATTGGCTCTTGCAGCTTCCCTCCATCGCAAGCTTATACAAGCACCACGTGTCTCCAGAGAAATTTTCAACAATTACTACAATTTTTATATTCAAACAACAGGAAAGGGTTTGATAGAGGACATTGGTGAAAAGGTGTAAAGCTTAAACCTTATGCCTTGAAATGCCTTGTTGTGGTTTGGCTAATATTCCTGAGTCTTTCTTAGCATTGAACTGACATGTATTTCTACTATCTTTCGTGCATTCTTGCGTAGGAGTTTAACAAGAAACAAGAAGTAAAGGACCATGAGAGGGAAGTTTTGTCAAACATGTTTGTTCCTCCTACTGCAAACCAATCTTGGAGAAAGGTTTTGAGCATGGGAAATCTTCTCAATGGCCACGAACCAATCCTGAGGGAGATTATTCTTTCGCTGCGTGATAGAGTAAGTGGTAATCACTATGCAGCTCGTAGTGGTAGCGTTTCTCAACAAGAAATTGAAACTTACAGAATGTATATATGTGGGACGTCGAATGACCTACGAGTAGCACTTTCTGTTGTCTCGTGTGATTAATTTTATGGTGCTTATTTATTAAAATTATGATTTTTAGGAATCAGCATACATTGCATCTGCTCCTATTATAATTTAATTGTTAGCTAAACCTCCACCAAAAAAGTGAATCCAACCCTATATTGGAAAGAGGGATCGAAATGTAATTGAAAATTTATTCACACTTTACACAACAAAAAAACATAATTTAGCGACCATAAAATTCGGTCGTTAAAAGTGTTAGCAACTGAATAGTATACACCAAAATAAAGTAATATAATTAGGAAAAACAACTTAAAGCAAATTTGTGAGACTTATCATTAACCCATTTCTCGACTTTAATTTTTTAGTTTTCTCCATCACCTCCCAAGGAGTTGGTGGTCTTTGAAACTCCTTTGACCGCATAAATTTTAAAAGTTAAAATTATAAAGCATTTAATTAATTACATTGAATTGAAAATCAATGAAGTATATATATATATATATATATATGAAGTGAAATTATCAGCCTTTCAAAGTGAGTTGCAGTAGATATATAGAACCACCACAGTATGTTAAGGCTCCTCTATCAATAGATTGATTCGCATTGGCAGTGGAGCTCTTGTTTAGGAAATATGTAGAACTCCAATGTTCGTCCAAGGCTGCTCAAATATTGGTTGTTATCCATTTTCCTTTATCTTGACCATTTCTGATCTTGTTCATTGCACTTTTCAAAATGTGTGAACCTTTTGTCTCAAAAACAACTCTAATGGCTTGCTCTTATGCTAGGTACCACCTATATTCTTTATGCATAAAATAGGAAACAAGAACTAAATTAGAAATGATACAAGAAACAATTCATTTTAAATGAAACGATAATTCAAATTACCTTAAACTCTCCAAACCACCTATCGTGAAGGTCAACTGATACCTTCAACCAACTTGTAGTTGGTTCATCGAATTTTGTCCTAATGATATCTGATATGATATTAGAATATCCATATGTTGGTTGGAACCTATGTACAAAGACATTGTTAATACCACATTTAAAAAATATTTTAAGAAAAATTAATAGTTAAATAAAATGCACTTACTCTCCTTTATATGCACGAATGAAAGGCCTATGATCAACAATATGTTCACAATTTGGATCAGGTGGGTACTCAGGTGTAAGAGAATTATCTGGTGCTGAAGGTGAAGCATCTCCAATAGGGGTAATGGGAATTCACTCCCTTACAAAGGTCAGATTTGGTTGGTCTTAAGCTGTAGGAAGTATGTTTGGTGTCAGCGCAACGACATGAATCATTGACTCTGAGATTGATATGTGAATGGAAGAGGTGGAAGGGTTGATGGTAATTGGAGCTCCCAAACTAACACCACGTCTTCTACCACGATTAAATGTTCTGTGACCACCACCTCTACCTCTGTCTACCATCTACATGTTTGATTTTGTTACACACGTTGTTTAAGTGAATCTACATCTATCTCTTCTCCACCTCCATCAACATCCGCAAGATATTCATTAATGACATTAGGGTTAACTTCCAACACTTCTTAAAGCCATACAAGCTCATCATCTTGGTATGGAACCTCTTGCTTAGTTTCACTTACTATATTGTCAGTGATTCTGCTATGAGCTTTTGTCTTCATTACGGCTAACCATCCTCGATGTCCCTTGGGATATGTTGAATAATAAACTTGTTCTACTTGTGAAAATATGAATGGGCCGTATGCTTTAGAATATATTTTTTATTGCCTTACTTCAGCAATCTCATACTTTTTATCTACTTGTATCCCTATATAAGGAGTATTATCAAACCAATCACACTTGAATAGAACTCACTTCATCAATGGGATGCCAGTATACTCCAATTGAATAATATCATACAACATTCCATAAAAATCATATTCTAATTGACCATCAGTTCCCCATACGTAAACACCATAATTAGAAGAATTCATGCCTTTATTCTAGCTAACTATTTGAAATTTGTATCCATTTATAAAGTAGATAGGCCTGGAGGAAGATTATATGGAGTTAAGATAATTGGCCAACAAGAGTAAATCTTCCCAAATTGACCAAAAGAACTAAACTCATCTAAACATAACCCTAATCTGACATTCCTAGGGTCATGACTAAATTATGGATGCATTCTATCAAAATGCTTCCACACTTTACCATCAGATAGATGACACATGACATTCGGGTCCTTCTGATTCTCACTATGCCATCTCATGTGAGATGCAATGGCCATTGAAGAGTACAATCTTTTTAGTCTTGGAATGAGTGGAAAGTACCACATTTTTTTAATAGGAAACTTCTTTTCAATCCCTCTCCTATTAATTGTCAAGTACCGATCACTTTTACAAAAAAAAAAAAAAAAGCAATTAGTTATACTCTTATTTGAGTTTTCTTTGTAATACAACATGCATTCGTTCGGCCAACAACCAATTTTCAAACAATCGAGATCCAATTTCTGCACTGACCTCTTAGCTTGATAAAAATTACTAACCATGGTATTGTTTTTTGGCATGGTGTCGTCCATAAGTGGAACCATACGATTAGAACACCCTTTTGACATATTATAATCAGATTTCAAGCTAAGATAGGCCAAAGAAGCTGACAATTTTGAATGATGCTCACATCCTTCCCACAATGGTGCTTGTGCAGTTGCAAGCATATCAAAGAACTTTTGAGCTTCAAGATTAGGATTTTCCTCCATGCGTTCTGTCTCAATTACACCCTCTTGTTCTATGTATTGGCCAATTGATGGTCCAACATGATTCAAGATCATTTACTCATAAGGATTCAATTATTCCCTTTGCCTACCACTTTCATAGTATGAACCTTACAACACTATTGGAGGAAATTGTGGTAACTCCTCACCGTGGTTTGTCCTCCAATAATAATTTGGCATGAACTCTTCCTTATAAAGATCCTGCATCACATCATCCACAAACTTGAAAACTTTACATTTGCATTTCTTGTTGGGACACCTTGTTTGTTCACCTTGCATTTGAAGCATGCCTTTGACTAGTAACAAACTGTACGAACTCAAACACTCCTTCTCTAAACTTATTTGTCCAACATTTATTAGCATCCAACCTCTGATACATCCACTGATATAAACTAGCAACAACAAATTTCCATTAAGAAACGTCAAGAAGTAAGAAAATATAATTGTGAAATGAAATGATTTGATAGTATTTAATGGAGTGTGTTCATACAAACACACAAGAGACATATTATTACATCAATGAAGCCACCACTTATATAAGTGTGAGGCACATCAAAACCTTACATCATTTATCTACAAGAAGATCTAAGAAATTATCATTTTGATATCCAAGAAAAAATTATTCAAGTTTTATAATAATAAAGTATTATAGTCCAGCAAATTGAAAAAAAATTAATCCAACACATTGAAGCAAGTTAAACTCTAGTTGTAACCATACTTGAAAATTTTAATACTAGTCAATATAAGAAATAATTTTAAAACCAAACGTTACGGTTGATGGAATTGAAACTTTTTTGGTCCTCAACTCAATCATAAAGCTAGTGTAGTTAATTTTTTCATAAATTATGAATCTCGGTTGCTTATTATTCATTTAAATTGTTTTAAATTTTAATGTCATTGCCTTAGGTTATTGCTTCCATTAAAAGCAAAAGTTTAGTTGGAAAATGGAGTTACATGTGAGAAGATACGTAAATCTTTTTAAACTTAATGAATTTTTTTGATAGGTTCTAAAACATAGATAACAAAGAAAAGAAAAGGGACACCTCAATTATGGGATGTTCTCTAATCTTAATAAATATAAGTAATAGAAATACATTTATGAATGTTACAATTAAGTTGAGTCTCAAATAGAAATGAATTCTAAATTCTCAAAAAACTTTGATCATTCATTATTTTTTTTTACATTCTCAACTTTTAAAATTAATGTTATTTTTTGACAAAAAAATTAATATTTTATTTTAAAATTTTAATTTTCATTTATAAAATTGTGCATGATTAATATAAATTTTAATTAAGAAGGAGCTAAGTTTCACTGTTATTCTTGACTTTTCAATGGAATTAGTGTTATTTTAAAATTTTGATTTTAATTTGTAAAATTATATGATTAATATAAATTTTAGCTAAGACCAAACTAAATTACACAATTCTACAATTTATTATCTACTTATTTTATTTACAATTTGCCATTAGATCGAACTTTTTTACTATATATATTATATCTACAAAATGTTATATTAATCTAAACTTATTTGATATTTTATTGATACATGTCAAAATTTACATAATAATTAATTTTAAAATATGTAAAAATAAAAATTATTTTAAAATGTAATTTAATCGTTCGTTATTTCAATTAGTATGCAAGATACTAATCTCTGCTGAGGCCTATCATATATATATATATATATATATATATATATATATATATATATATATATATATATATATATATATTGTTAGTGCTTAGCTCTACTGAGTTTTAAAAGATTGGCTAAGATTTTGTTAAAACATAAGCACTTAGACAATGAAGGAAAGCTGGAGTTGCTGCACATGATGTCCAACGTTATGTCAAAGAATAAGATCGGGCTGCACAATGCACAAGGCAAGATAAAATGTCAAATGAAGAATTGAAGCTGCAGGATCCACGATGTCGGATACAATGTCCAGGACATCCTGCCCGAGAATACTGGAGTTGCTGTACAATGCAAGATAAAAGTCAAGTGAAGAAGTGAAGCTGCAGGATCCACGATGTCGGATACGATGTCCTGACATCCGGCCCGATAATACTGGACATATAAATCTGTTATATCGTTAACAGATTATTGTGCAGTTAGCAAGAGATAAGATGATCTATCTTTAGGAACGAATTAAAAGATAATTAAAGTTCGAATTTCAAAGTAGAAGAGTTCGTTCAGGGATTAAAGATTAAAGATTAAAGATAAAAACTAAAAGATCAAACTGCATCTTTTAGATCTTTAAGTGCAGATTTTTTCAGGAAAATGATAGATCTCATCCAGCACAAGTTGTTGCAGCCCAGAAACGCACACTGCTATATAAACATGAAGGCTGCACGAGTTTTCTACCAAGTCCGGGATTGAAGAGTTATTTTGTGAGTTTTGGGACTTGAGTGATTTGTGAGCCACCTTGATGGTATCCTAACATCAAGTGTTGGACCTGAGTGTGTAGAGTTGATCTCTTGTGTGTAGAGTTGATCTCTTGTGTGTAGAGTTGATCTCTAGTGTGTAGAGTTGATCTCTTTTGTTCAGAGAGCAATCTCTGGTGTGTCTTTGATTTGTTTGTAAACACGGGAGTGTGATTGAGAGGGAGTGAGCGGAGTTCTCATATCTAAGAGTGGCTCTTAGGTAGAGATTGCACGGGTAGTGGTTAGGTGAGAAGGTTGTAAACAGTGGCTGTTAGACCTTGAACTAACACTATTTTAGTGGATTTCCTCCCTGGCTTGGTAGCCCCCAGATGTAGGTGAGGTTGCACCGAACTGGGTTAACAATTCTCTTGTGTTATTTACTTGTTTAATCTGTTCATACCGTCAAAGACAATCTGCATGTTCTGAAGCGTGATGTCGTGACATCCTGTACGACATCTGTCCCCAGTATCAGAATTTCAATTGGTATCAGAGCAGGCACTCGAAATCACTGAGTGAGATCTAGGGAGATAAATTCTGATGAACATGGAGAAAGAAGGAGGACCAGTGAACAGACCACCAATTCTTGATGGAACCAACTATGAATACTGGAAAGCAAGAATGGTGGCCTTCCTCAAATCACTGGATAGCAGAACCTGGAAAGCTGTCATCAAAGGCTGGGAACATCCCAAGATGCTGGACACAGAAGGAAAGCCCACTAATGAATTGAAGCCAGAAGAAGACTGGACAAAAGAAGAAGACGAATTGGCACTTGGAAACTCCAAAGCTTTGAATGCTCTATTCAATGGAGTTGACAAGAATATCTTCAGACTGATCAACACTTGCACAGTGGCCAAGGATGCATGGGAGATCCTGAAAACCACTCATGAAGGAACCTCCAAAGTGAAGATGTCCAGATTGCAACTACTGGCCACAAAATTCGAAAATCTGAAGATGAAGGAGGAAGAGTGTATTCATGACTTCCACATGAACATTCTTGAAATTGCCAATGCTTGCACTGCCTTGGGAGAAAGGATGACAGACGAAAAGCTGGTGAGAAAGATCCTCAGATCGTTGCCTAAGAGATTTGACATGAAAGTCACTGCAATAGAGGAGGCCCAAGACATTTGCAACATGAGAGTAGATGAACTCATTGGTTCCCTTCAAACCTTTGAGCTTGGACTCTCGGATAGGACTGAAAAGAAGAGCAAGAATCTGGCGTTCGTGTCCAACGATGAAGGAGAAGAAGATGAGTATGACCTGGATACTGATGAAGGTCTGACTAATGCAGTTGTGCTCCTTGGAAAACAGGTCAACAAAGTGCTGAACAGAATGGACAGGAGGCAGAAACCACATGTCCGGAACATCCCTTTCGACATCAGGAAAGGTAGTGAATACCAGAAAAGGTCAGATGAAAAGCCCAGTCACAGCAAAGGAATTCAATGCCGTGGGTGTGAAGGCTTTGGACACATCAAAGCTGAATGTCCCACTCATCTCAAGAAGCAGAGGAAAGGACTTTCTGTATGTCGGTCTGATGATACAGAGAGTGAACAAGAAAGTGATTCTGACAGAGATGTGAATGCACTCACTGGGAGATTTGAATCTGCTGAAGATTCAAGTGATACAGACAGTGAAATCACTTTTGATGAGCTTGCTATATCCTATAGAAAACTATGCTTCAAAAGTGAGAAGATTCTTCAGCAGGAAGCACAACTGAAGAAGGTCATTGCAAATCTGGAGGCTGAAAAGGAGGCACATGAAAAGGAGATCTCTGAGCTTAAAGGAGAAGTTTGTTTTCTGAACTCTAAACTGGAAAACATGACAAAATCAATAAAGATGCTGAATAAAGGCTCAGATACGCTTGATGAGGTGCTACAGCTTGGAAAGAATGTTGGAAACCAGAGAGGACTTGGATTTAATCCTAAGTCTGCTGGCAGAACAACCATGACAGAATTTGTTCCAGCCAAAAACAGCACTGGAGCCACGATGTCACAACATCGGTCTCGACATCATGGAACGCAGCAGAAAAGGAGCAAAAGAAAGAAGTGGAGGTGTCACTACTGTGGCAAGTATGGTCACATAAAGCCCTTTTGCTATCAGTTACATGGCCATCCACATCATGGAACTCAAAGTAGCAGCAGTAGAAGGAAGATGATGTGGGTTCC
This sequence comes from Glycine max, assembly GCF_000004515.6. Classification (NCBI taxonomy): domain Eukaryota; kingdom Viridiplantae; phylum Streptophyta; class Magnoliopsida; order Fabales; family Fabaceae; genus Glycine; species Glycine max. Next base: position 21,275,329 of record NC_038247.2, on the reverse strand, counting down.
AAAACACAAGACTGTTAGTCTTGTTGTTCATGCTTCACTTAGAGCATCAGCTAAGGAAGATTGGTACCTAGATAGCGGCTGTTCCAGACACATGACAGGAGTCAAAGAATTCCTGGTGAACATTGAACCTTGCTCCACTAGCTATGTGACATTTGGAGATGGCTCTAAAGGAAAGATCACTGGAATGGGAAAGCTAGTCCATGATGGACTTCCTAGTCTGGACAAAGTTCTGCTGGTGAAGGGACTGACTGCAAACCTGATCAGCATCAGTCAGCTGTGTGATGAAGGATTCAATGTAAACTTCACAAAGTCAGAATGCTTGGTGACAAATGAGAAGAGTGAAGTCCTAATGAAGGGCAGCAGATCAAAGGACAACTGTTACCTATGGACACCTCAAGAAACTAGTTACTCCTCCACATGTCTATTCTCCAAAGAAGATGAAGTCAAAATATGGCATCAAAGATTTGGACATCTGCACTTAAGAGGCATGAAGAAAATCATTGACAAAGGAGCTGTTAGAGGCATTCCCAATCTGAAAATAGAAGAAGGCAGAATCTGTGGTGAATGTCAGATTGGAAAGCAAGTCAAGATGTCCCACCAGAAGCTTCAACATCAGACCACGACCAGGGTGCTGGAACTACTTCACATGGACTTGATGGGGCCTATGCAAGTTGAAAGCCTTGGAGGAAAGAGGTATGCCTATGTTGTTGTGGATGATTTCTCCAGATTTACCTGGGTTAACTTTGTCAGAGAGAAATCAGACACCTTTGAAGTATTCAAGGAGTTGAGTCTAAGGCTTCAAAGAGAAAAAGACTGTGTCATCAAGAGAATCAGGAGTGACCATGGCAGAGAGTTTGAAAACAGCAAGTTTACTGAATACTGCACATCTGAAGGCATCACTCATGAGTTCTCTGCAGCCATTACACCACAACAGAATGGCATAGTTGAGAGGAAAAACAGGACTTTGCAAGAGGCTGCTAGGGTCATGCTTCATGCCAAAGAACTTCCCTATAATCTCTGGGCTGAAGCCATGAACACAGCATGCTACATCCACAACAGAGTCACACTTAGAAGAGGGACTCCAACCACACTGTATGAAATCTGGAAAGGGAGGAAGCCAACTGTCAAGCACTTCCACATCTTTGGAAGTCCATGTTACATTTTGGCAGATAGAGAGCAAAGGAGAAAGATGGATCCCAAGAGTGATGCAGGAATATTCCTGGGATACTCTACAAACAGCAGAGCATATAGAGTATTCAATTCTAGAACCAGAACTGTGATGGAATCCATCAATGTGGTTGTTGATGATCTAACTCCAGCAAGAAAGAAGGATGTCGAAGAAGATGTCAGAACATCGGGAGACAATGTAGCAGATGCAGCTAAAAGTGCAGAAAATGCAGAAAACTCTGATCCTGCTACAGATGAACCAAACATCAATCAACCTGACAAGAGACCCTCCATTAGAATCCAGAAGATGCACCCCAAGGAGCTGATTATAGGAGATCCAAACCGAGGAGTCACTACAAGATCAAGGGAGATTGAGATTGTCTCCAACTCATGTTTTGTCTCCAAAATTGAGCCCAAGAATGTGAAAGAGGCACTGACTGATGAGTTCTGGATCAATGCTATGCAAGAAGAATTGGAGCAATTCAAAAGGAATGAAGTCTGGGAGCTAGTTCCGAGACCCGAGGGAACTAATGTGATTGGCACCAAGTGGATCTTCAAGAACAAAACCAATGAAGAAGGTGTTATAACCAGAAACAAGGCCAGACTTGTTGCTCAAGGCTACACTCAGATTGAAGGTGTAGACTTTGATGAAACGTTCGCTCCAGTTGCTAGACTTGAGTCCATCAGATTGTTACTTGGTGTAGCTTGCATCCTCAAATTCAAGCTGTACCAGATGGATGTGAAGAGCGCGTTTCTGAATGGATACCTGAATGAAGAAGCCTATGTGGAGCAGCCAAAGGGATTCATAGATCCAACTCATCCAGATCATGTATACAGGCTCAAGAAGGCTCTCTATGAATTAAAGCAAGCTCCAAGAGCTTGGTATGAAAGGCTAACAGAGTTCCTTACTCAGCAAGGGTATAGGAAGGGAGGAATTGACAAGACTCTCTTTGTCAAACAAGATGCTGATAACTTGATGATAGCACAGATATATGTTGATGACATTGTGTTTGGAGGGATGTCGAATGAGATGCTTCGACATTTTGTCCAACAGATGCAATCTGAATTCGAGATGAGTCTTGTTGGAGAGCTGACTTATTTTCTGGGACTCCAAGTGAAGCAGATGGAAGACTCCATATTCCTCTCACAAAGCAAGTATGCAAAGAACATTGTCAAGAAGTTTGGGATGGAAAATGCCAGCCATAAAAGAACACCTGCACCTACTCACTTGAAGCTGTCAAAAGATGAAGCTGGCACCAGTGTTGATCAAAGTCTGTACAGAAGCATGATTGGGAGCTTACTATATTTAACAGCTAGCAGACCTGACATCACCTATGCAGTAGGTGTTTGTGCAAGATATCAAGCCAATCCCAAGATAAGTCACTTGAATCAAGTAAAGAGAATTCTGAAATATGTAAATGGCACCAGTGACTATGGGATTATGTACTGTCATTGTTCAGGTTCAATGCTGGTTGGGTATTGTGATGCTGATTGGGCTGGAAGTGCAGATGACAGAAAAAGCACTTCTGGTGGATGTTTCTATCTGGGCAACAATCTTATTTCATGGTTCAGCAAGAAGCAAAACTGTGTGTCCCTATCTACTGCTGAAGCAGAGTATATTGCAGCAGGAAGCAGCTGTTCACAACTAGTTTGGATGAAGCAGATGCTGAAGGAGTACAATGTCGACCAAGATGTCATGACATTGTACTGTGACAACATGAGTGCTATTAATATTTCTAAAAATCCTGTTCAACACAGCAGAACCAAGCACATTGACATTAGACATCACTATATTAGAGAGCTTGTTGATGATAAAGTTATCACACTGGAGCATGTTGACACTGAGGAACAAATAGCGGATATTTTCACAAAGGCATTGGATGCAAATCAGTTTGAAAAACTGAGGGGCAAGCTGGGCATTTGTCTGCTAGAAGAATTATAGCAGCTACTGCTATCTGAACGTGCTCAAACGTCTCACTTAACATTACTAGCACGTTCACTACTAAACCAAAGCAAATTCGACCGTTGCTTCACACGTCCCTCTACATTCCGCATTCAAACTTATATTTTCGTGGTAATCTCGTTTTCAGCATTCCCCAACAGCTCTCAGAAATTTGCGAAACCATTCCAAACGCTCTGCTTTTCCATGGCTACCTCACCAAAAGAAACTTCAGCTCCTGGTTCACCCTCTGTACCATCATCTCCATCATCCACCAAAGCACCATCAAACCAGGAACGACCTGAATTCAATATCCAGCCCATACAAATGATTCCTGGTTCAGCCTCTGTTCCTGAAAAACTGGTTCCCAAACGACAACAGGGTGTGAAGATTTCTGAAAACCCTAGTCTTGCAACAAGTCCTAGGGAAGTAGACACAGAGATGGACAAGAAGATCCGCAGTATTGTGAGTAACATTCTGAAAAATGCGTCTGTCCCCGATGCTGATGAAGATGTTCCAACATCTTCCACCCCAAATGTTTCTGTGCCTGATGTTGATAAAGATGTTCCAACATCTTCCGGCCCAAATGCTGAAGTACTCTCTTCCCCCAGCAAAGAGAGATCAACAGAGGAAGATGATCAAGCCAACAAGGAGACCCCTGCACCACGGGCACCAGAACCTGCTCCAGGTGACCTCATTGACCTAGAAGAGGTAGAATCTGATGAGGAACCCATTGCCAACAAGTTGGCACCTGGCATTGCAGAACGATTACAAAGCCGAAAAGGAAAAACCCCCATTAAGAGGTCAGGACGAATCAAGACTATGGCACAGAAGAAGAGCACTCCAATCACTCCTACCACATCCAGACGGAGCAAAGTTTCAATCCCTTCTAAGAAGAGGAAAGAAATTTCTTCATCTGATTCTGATGATGATGTCGAACTAGATGTCTCGACATCAAAGAGGGCCAAGAAATCTGGAAAAAAGGTGCCTGAAAATGTCCCTGATGCACCATTGGACAACATCTCATTCCACTCCATTGGCAATGCTGAAAGGTGGAAATTCGTGTATCAACGAAGACTTGCCTTGGAAAGAGAACTGGGAAGAGCTGCCTTGGATTGCAAGGAGATCATGGACCTCATCACGGCTGCTGGACTGCTGAAGACTGTCACCAAGTTGGGAGATTGCTATGAAAGTCTAGTCAGGGAATTTATTGTCAACATTCCCTCTGACATAACAAACAGAAAGAGTGATGAGTATCAAAGAGTGTTTGTCAGAGGAAAATGTGTTAGATTCTCCCCTGCTGTAATCAACAAATACCTGGGCAGACCAACAGATGGAGTGGTGGATATTGCTGTCTCTGAGCATCAAATTGCCAAGGAAATCACTGCCAAACAAGTCCAGCATTGGCCAAAGAAAGGGAAGCTGTCTGCAGGGAAGCTAAGTGTGAAATATGCAATCCTGCACAGGATTGGAGCTGCAAACTGGGTACCCACCAATCATACTTCCACTGTTGCCACAGGTTTGGGTAAATTTCTGTATGCTGTTGGAACCAAGTCCAAATTTAATTTTGGAAACTATATTTTTGATCAAACTGTCAAGCATTCAGAATCTTTTGCTGTCAAATTACCCATTGCCTTCCCTACTGTATTGTGTGGCATTATGTTGAGTCAACATCCCAATATTTTAAACTACACTGACTCTGTGATGAAGAGAGAATCTCCTCTATCCCTGCATTACAAACTGTTTGAGGGGACACATGTCCCAGACATTGTCTCGACATCAGGGAAAGCTGCTGCTTCAGGTGCTGTGTCCAAGGATGCTCTGATTGCTGAACTCAAGGACACATGCAAGGTGCTGGAAGCAACCATCAAAGCCACCACAGAGAAGAAGATGGAGCTGGAACGACTGATCAAAAGGCTCTCAGAAAGTGGCATTGATGATGGAGAAGCAGCTGAGCAAGAAGATGAAGCAGCTGAGGAAGAGGTAGAAGCAGCTGAGGAAGAAGAAGAAGCAGCTGAAGAAGAGGAAGATGCAGCAGAGGATGCTGAATCAGACGATGATGATTCTGAAGCCACCCCATGATCATCAGACCTTTATGTTTTTGCTTTTTACTAGCTAAAGGGGCATGTCCCTTTGAACAATTGATTACTATTGGTCTGTAATATTTGCACCTTAAGTTCATGCATTCTACTTTTGTCAAATTCTGTCTAAAAAGGGGGAGTAATAGTATTATGCTTGCTATTATGCATGATTTTGAGTAGTAGGATACTATGTATGATGTATGACAGTAGGATACGATGTATGCATGATTCATGATTTTGAGGGGGAGTTGTATGTATATGATCTTGAGGGGGAGACTGCTGCTGCTGATGATGACTGGTGTAAGCTACTAGTAGCTGATAGAAGATGCTGCAGTAAGAGCATGGAGACAGGGGGAGCAGAAAGCCGATGTCACATGAGATGTCTTGACATCCTGGAAAAGACTAGTAGCTGATAGAAGATGCTGCAGTAAGCATGGAGACAGGGGGAGCAGGAGCAGAAAGCTGATGTCACGAGAGATGTCTTGACATCCTGGAAACGACTTGCAACTTGTCTAAACTACAGATTCCACTGTGCTTGATTACTCTGATAATGAAAGTTGCTGATCCCACTTGCATAACTGCTCGTACCTGCTCAGGAAGTGTCTAAGTATGTTTTAGACAAAATTTGCCAAAGGGGGAGATTGTTAGTGCTTAGCTCTACTGAGTTTTAAAAGATTGGCTAAGATTTTGTTAAAACATAAGCACTTAGACAATGAAGGAAAGCTGGAGTTGCTGCACATGATGTCCAACGTTATGTCAAAGAATAAGATCGGGCTGCACAATGCACAAGGCAAGATAAAATGTCAAATGAAGAATTGAAGCTGCAGGATCCACGATGTCGGATACAATGTCCAGGACATCCTGCCCGAGAATACTGGAGTTGCTGTACAATGCAAGATAAAAGTCAAGTGAAGAAGTGAAGCTGCAGGATCCACGATGTCGGATACGATGTCCTGACATCCGGCCCGATAATACTGGACATATAAATCTGTTATATCGTTAACAGATTATTGTGCAGTTAGCAAGAGATAAGATGATCTATCTTTAGGAACGAATTAAAAGATAATTAAAGTTCGAATTTCAAAGTAGAAGAGTTCGTTCAGGGATTAAAGATTAAAGATTAAAGATAAAAACTAAAAGATCAAACTGCATCTTTTAGATCTTTAAGTGCAGATTTTTTCAGGAAAATGATAGATCTCATCCAGCACAAGTTGTTGCAGCCCAGAAACGCACACTGCTATATAAACATGAAGGCTGCACGAGTTTTCTACCAAGTTCGGGATTGAAGAGTTATTTTGTGAGTTTTGGGACTTGAGTGATTTGTGAGCCACCTTGATGGTATCCTAACATCAAGTGTTGGACCTGAGTGTGTAGAGTTGATCTCTTGTGTGTAGAGTTGATCTCTAGTGTGTAGAGTTGATCTCTTTTGTTCAGAGAGCAATCTCTGGTGTGTCTTTGATTTGTTTGTAAACACGGGAGTGTGATTGAGAGGGAGTGAGCGGGGTTCTCATATCTAAGAGTGGCTCTTAGGTAGAGATTGCACGGGTAGTGGTTAGGTGAGAAGGTTGTAAACAGTGGCTGTTAGACCTTGAACTAACACTATTTTAGTGGATTTCCTCCCTGGCTTGGTAGCCCCCAGATGTAGGTGAGGTTGCACCGAACTGGGTTAACAATTCTCTTGTGTTATTTACTTGTTTAATCTGTTCATACCGTCAAAGACAATCTGCATGTTCTGAAGCGTGATGTCGTGACATCCTGTACGACATCTGTCCCAAGTATCAGAATTTCATATATATATATATATATATATATATATATATATATATATATATATATATATATATATATCACTTTGCAAGATCTGTATTATGTTCACTTCACACACAAAAAAAAAAAAACTGTAAACAACATGAGGTTTTTTTTAAGATCAACGGGAATTGATTTTTTTTTCTTGAGTCAATCATCACGGGTTTGAAAGGATATGCCTTAATCTAAAGTCACTACTATGTTTTTATATTTGATCTTTGTTTAATAATAGTTTTGATAGGATAGAAAAGGGTGGTCACTGAGTTTGCATCATCGTCATTGCCTATGCCTAGTGGGTTTGGTTAGTTGTGACTCGTGAATATATATTGCAGAGAAGTTGGTACCTTTGGTGGTGAGAAATCAGTTTTTTCAAGACTTTTTATGTTTGATATATAACAAAATCAAACACATTTTATATAATAAAAAATATATTAAAAGGATATTTTTTTTATAATTAAATAAGAAATGTGACCTACAAAATTGTGATTTCCTAACAATTTCAGCTAATAAGTGTATTTAAAAGAGTGTTGCTACTCAAGAAACAAAGAAACAATTATCACTAGAAAAGAAATACACTAACCTTGGCACTTCCCCTATACTTGCTTTCACTATCCGTAGTTGGCTTGTCCTTAACTGGTTTCCTATCAGTCACAACTTCAAAAATAGATGGAATACCACTGATCAAGCTAAATAATCGTTTCCCGCAATAAAGAATTGAGGTAACCATCAATAGAAGGAACCATATGCCAACATATGCTGAGCAATACCACAATAAATAAATTCAGTAGATGTTTTATATATAGACATCTCTTCCAATCAACAATTGCATAAATTTCTATTTGAAGAGAACACCATAGGGGAAAAAGCATATTAGTCAATACTTAATAGCTTAGCAAAGCAACCAACCCCAAAAGTGCTACAACAGTATAGTAGTTCACAGAGCAACTATTATTTTCAAAATACCAGACTGTCAAACACCCACTATACCAAAGATAGAAGAAATTTATGAAAAAACTTTGAAACAACTTGGCGTGATAAATGTGTTATGGCATGAAATTGACTACATTGGGAAAAACTATAAGAAACCAAAGCAACAGTGTAAACATATAAAACTATACAAACAAATCAACACAAATGAAACTTAATTGCATATATTTCCCTTAAGAATCCCTTCAGTACTATACATAATCCTAAGAAAGGAAAAATAAAGCAAGAATGAGATAAGGCATTACAAATACAAACTAACCACAAGTTTTTTTTTATAAGCCAGGAATTTTTTTTTACTAAATATAATATTGAAGTTTTCAAATACTTGTAACTTTATAGGGCACTTAGAAGACATGTCACTTGCAATGGCCCAAATGTGCATGTATCATTTAGAAAATCTAAGATAGCTAACAACTAACGAAAAAGGTGAAAATGAAAAGCAGAGAGAGTTGGGTTATTATGATAGAATTTTCTTTTAGTAAAGTCAGTTGGAACACGTGTGGTACTAATCATTATTAGCACTATGCCCTTCTTGATAGCAATGATTCATTTCATCTTAGTCTCCTCCACATAGACATCTTCAACACACACACACACTAAAACTTTTTCATAAAGGCAATTGTGGGAGAGAATTATTAAGGGAAAAAGGTTGATTACATGTGCACTAAGCAAGGTCCCCACCACCAAAGGCCATTCACATTCAGTACCTTTGTTGACAAAAAAGTTTATATATGGAAATTAGGGAATGAAGCTACACAAGAATAAATTCTAGAACTATAGTAATGCCATACAGACACCGAATAAATTTGGAATATCCTCCAAATAAGGAACACAATTCTAGAACTATAGTAATGCCATACATACATATCGTATTCAAATCTCATCAATGTTCTAACTACTACACTAAATGGCAAGTAACTTACCTTCCCAATAAATAGAGAATCTAAGACAAATTTTTTACCAAGCAAACAATGATGTTCAAGCCCAAGGTGAATGGCTTGTATTTCAAAAAAGGAAGAAAACTAATAAAAGAAATCTAGTTTAGTGACTCCCGTCTAAGGCTTGGGCTCACAAAGCTAATCCTTTCTCCACCTCTGGAGCAGGGAAGCAAATGGACGACTATGTGGCATCTCAAAAAGGGATTGATGCCCCTAGTGATGAGAATCCTAAAACTACCCAAATACAGGGACCCATGACTAGGAGTAGGACCAAACAGTCAGAGGATACCCTCCAACAAATGGTATCAGTCATACTTAACAAGGCCTAAGTAGAGAATGATGAAGGCTCAGAGGCACTACCAAGAATCTTGATTGCTGCTGAAGGCCCAAACTAATTTGAAGGCCCATGCCATTTTTTTTCTATTTTCATTCTAATTTTAAATTAAATAAAATTGGTGCCTTTCCAGCTGCACCTCAGATACACTATATGTATTGAACTCGTTTTCAATAAAAGGGACTTTTTGGCATTTTACAAATATTTTGTGAGAGCTTTTCTCTGGGTTCCTTGTTGAACCAATCTCGGACTTATCAAGGTAATCCTTGTGACGTCTACCCTGACTTATCTTCCCTCTCTAGAAGTGGTGTCATCCAAACTCTGTGACCTGTATCAAGCGATCCGCTCCTAGTAAGCAAACGGAAAACTATATGGCATCTCAAAAAGGGATTGATACCCCTAGGAAGTATGTGCAAGACCCTAAACGCAAGAGACTAAGAAATGAATCTACTAAGGTTGTTATGTGGTTCCCAAGATTCAGACCAAATACCCCAATCCTCAAAGGAAGAACCTAGATATAGCCCGTAAAGATGACAAGTCAAAAGCCATCCCTCCCAATGATTTTTTATTGGTGTCCACTACAAAACTAGAAAAGGACATTTCTATGCTTCTTAAATAGGATAATATCACTGGTCTAATTTTCCAATCGGACAATAGAATGAATGTTAACCAGAATATGGATGTTCATCTTCCCTCTGAAAGGGTAGAGATTGAGCAATCGATAAAGACTTTTTTGGATCATGATCCTGACCCAAAATTGACCAAAATTAGAGGTGAAATTAAAGGTGAGAAATACCTGAGGTTAGGGATTTTTTTTATAACTTGCTTTGCTATGAAAAATTGTTGCGTCGAATGCAAATTGAAGGCTTCTGCGAAATGGAAATGAGAAAGGAACCTACGGTGTTCAAAGAAAATGAATTCAAATCTTAATTCAAATCTAAAAGCGAGTTCAAATCCTGATTCATACCTGTGAGAACTCTACAAGAGAGACCGAGAGAGATGGGGAGCGACAGAGGAGAGAGAAAGAGAGAGAGTGAGCGAGAAGATAGAAAGATTGAAATTACTCTTTCTCTTTGTTTCTATCTTGGATCCCGCAGTGTTGTATCAGAGGCAAGGGTTTTCCTTCACTAACAACAGAGACAAGAGTTTCTTTATGTGAGAACTCTATGAGAGATGAACTATAGAGCTTCACTTACCACAATTTTTTATTTTGATTAGTCAAAAAATACTTAGCACGAATTGAAAAAGTTTAAGTTGTATATTATAATTTATAATATTAGAAATTTGAGATTTGAAAAAAAAATAATTATTTAACTTATAATGTGTTACCACTGTTTTGTGAATAATAATAATAATAATAATAATTAGTTGTGTAAAAAAATAATTATTATTGTTATAATTTTAATATATATACACATAATATATATATATATATATATATATATATATATATATATATTAATAATAATTTAATCAACACTAATTGACAAAAACTGGTAGCAGCTCGTGAGTAAAATTTAATTATTTTTATTAATTTTTCATATGTTAATTATAATTCAATTGTCTTTATTAATTTTTTTAAATTATTTTATAATTTTATAAATATAATATTTAATAACTTTTTATACAAGATAATTAAGAAAAGGAGCTTAGCATGTAATATATGAAATTAAAACAAAAATTGAGCTTGACTATTTTACATAATCAAGTGAAAGTGATAACTAAAAAAAAAGTGGTATCTTAAAAATAAGAGAGAGTATAGTACACATTTATATATGTTAATGCGTCTTTTTCCTCATAATATAATTAATTTTACTATTTTTTAAAAATATATTTAATCTTAAATTAATTTTTATAAAATGAAAAAAATATTAATTTATCAACAAGTGCATATCACACGGGAACACACATTAGTATCTTTTAATTAATTATTAAGCTTTGGTTAGTATATATGTTATATTGAGCCGTGATTAGGCCTTATTGAATTTCAATCAATCATTAGTGCATATGTTACATTAAAGTTATATACTAGACCTTGATTGGGCTTTATTGGATTTCAATCAATCATTAGTATATGTTACACTAAAGTCATATGGGAAAGCGGTGAATGCTTAAGTTACACATTGAATCTTAATAGATCACTATTGGACCTTGGTTAGTGAATATGTTAAATTAAGACTTAATTGTAAAATTTGTTCCCTATTTTAACTACACTAGAAAGTTAACCAATATTTTCTTAAAAAATAAGAATTTTAAAAAATACTTAAGGAAACACTAGGTTCTTGAAATAAGTGACACACTCCTTTTCCATTATACCCACGTGTCCATTTGGAGATTTGAGGTAAAATATAATATTAATATAAATTTTATGTGAAAATAATTCAAAAATTTTAACTTTATTTTTTTAATTTATTATATTTTTATAATATTATATACTATCTTTTAAAATTAATATATAAAAAAATGTTGATCAATTCTCTAATCTAGTCAACATGTTGTAATAAAGTCAAATTGGATCTTCACCAATACATAAAGTCCACTTATACCATATTGAACCTTAATGAATCATTAGTGTTAGACTTATACCTTGTATTTTAAAATACTTAATTTTACAAAATTTGATTATGACATTTTTTCATAATAAAAAGGTATTTATTTATGATAATTTTTAAATAATTATATAAAATAAAAAATTATTTAAAAAAACACAAATTAAAAGACTAATGATAAGCATGATTTATTTATCTAATTCAAATAATTTAAATATTGGTTTGCTAATTTTATTAAAAATATCATAGTATAATTAAAAATATTATATATTTATTATGATTTATAAAATATTGTAAAATATTTCTTTGTTAATTTAAAAATATTAATTTCAATAACTTTCAAGTATAAAATCTATTACGTATATTATATATTTATTATCATTGATAAAGTTTTTAATTTTTTCTTACAAAATGAAATTGGTCGCTAATCTCAAAGAGTATTTAGTCTTATAGCGACTGAAAAACCTTTGGTCGCTATAATCATAACAGAAATAATTGTATTTGATTGCTATCTTCAAGTCTATTTTGGTCGCTAATTCAACCATTATATATAGCAACTGAAATAGTGACCCCAGGTCTCAGAGACCCTTCATTTCAGTCGCTGATGCAAATTAGCCATCACGATATATTTCGGTCGCGAATTCGGTCGTAAAGTCAATCACAAATGGTGACAGAAACTTGTCGGTCGATATTTTGGTCGCTAAAATGGATTTTTGTATTAGTGTTATATTGATTTTTGTACCTGAACTGGAAGCTTTTTTTCTTTTACTCAAAATTTCCTAGGGTTTTACCGTACCATTATTTATGTAAAAAAATTTAGGGACATTTAATATTTTCTTCCTTTAGTTGTTTTAAGATAATTAGTTAAGCGGATTTAGATATTCTTTTGAATAAAGTATATATAAATTTAATGAAAGAACTGCAAAAATTGAAACATTTCAATTGTCAATTTCAATTATGGCTTTTAATTTGGTCCTACTATGTTTTGGGTTGGGTTACATGTGCACTGATTTTTACAAAAAAAAATAAAATTTACATAAGTAATTTTAAAAAAAATGATTTTAATAAGTTTTACGGTGAAATTGATTGTATGAGTTCTTAATTAATGTGGTAAAAGATTAATTGATAAACACCTTATTATAATATTATCTTTGGAATAATGGTATCTTGAAATGATAAATTGCCTGCTTGACTTATGCAAGTTACGATCCATTTGGACTCACCAGTTAATCTGCATTCGTTATTTTTGTATAATTAAAGTTTCAAAATATTAATTTTAAAATATGTATTTAATAAGATTTTATTAAAAATAGAATTTATTTGAATTAAAAAATTAAATTAATTAAAACATAAATGCTTCTTAATAATAATTAGACAGAACTATATAAAATAAACTTAATAAATATTTTTGTAAAACTCATTATTCAATAATAATATTAATTATATGGAGATACTTATGTTAGACCAATAAAATTCTCTGATTTTCATGTTGATGACTCACTAAATTAATTAATTTGTAATTAATAAATAAAATTTGAAGTCCGTAACCAATCAAATATATAATTTTTTTTTAACAAAATCTTGTTGTCATGCAAACGACGAAACAGATGCCACAACAATGGACGAACATCAATTGAATAACACCATAGGAAATATAGACTGTGATTGAAATTGAATAGCAATTGTGTCACATTAGACCCATTATCAGTAAGAGTGGGATTGACATTCAATGTATCTGTATCTGAGAAAGTGAGAAACGCATAAAATAGACGCACTAATAATGATTGGTTTAATTCGGATTACGTAATAGTTTAACTCACTAAACAATCTTTACAATTGCTTATGGTGTTATTTGGTATGATAAATAAGTTATTTTTTCAGTTTATTTAATTAATTTAAAAGTTTATTGATTAAAAAAAGTTATTTAATAAAATAACTTATTTTCCCAGCTTCTAATATTTTTTTAACATTTGATTTAACTTCATAACATTGCCTCTAACTTTCATCAAATATATTTAGTGATACAAAATCATAAAAAATATAATATAAGTAGTTTTTCCTGAGAGACTGACAATTAATTTTGATGGACCACAATTAAGGTGAACTAGAACTACCTAAGCGTATTTCCAACACTATGTTCTTTTCTTTTCTTTTTTTTTTTTTGCTACCAACACTATGCTCTTATTATCGTGCTCTTTGTGAAAGAGTAAAACATGACTAAATTTTAATTTAGCATTTAAAATATTTATAGTTTTAGTCCTTATACAATACTTTTTTTTGAAAAAAAGTTAAGTATAAGTTTCATTATTATCATAAAAAATATTTTTAAAATTTGTGAAAACAAAAACTAATAGAAAAATTTTAATTTTTAATTTAATTTAATTACTTTTATAGAGATTAAAAATATATTTAACCATTTATAACATACATTACTCTCTTTTTTTCTTTCCCTTTTTGTTGCTTTTGAAATGTATCTTGAAAGAAAAACTTTTGCATTTGGTAGGTGTTGAGTCAAGTTTTTCTTTGAAGTACCCAACAAATTGGTTACACATAGACGAGATTAATTAACCATGTATATTAATATTACCATGTTTAGCCAAGCTAGCTAGAATATTTCTGGCTTTTCCCTCATTAGTCTACCTTAGGTTTTCCAAATCTCTTACTGGAATATATGATAACCAGATTGATTTTATTCTCAACAATCTTTTGAATCAGAGACCCACTGCTAGAGATAAATATTAATATAGTACTGGTGCTATAGAACAAATGTGCCATTTAAAGTAATTATTGCCATTGATGCAAGCAGAAAAATTAGATTTGAAGAATAATGTTAGTCAGGCATGGAGGCACCGACAAAGTTGATCAACAGAGTAAGTTTTTGTTTATTTTAAAGTTAGAAAACCATTTTTTTATTTTTTTATTTTATATATATATATATATATATATATATATATATATATATATATATATATATATATATATCAATGTAAACATGTGATTCACATAAAGTTAAGCACACATTTCAATTAAATTTGACAGTTTAAAATCAATTTTATCAAATTTTAAATTAAGCGCGAATCAACTGCGTGCCTATTAATTAGGTTAATTAATATAGAATATGATGTGCTTTTTTGGTACAGATTTAAGATGTGATCTAATAAACCACAGAAACATATATCTCCAAGGAATCGTTGAACGTCCAATTAAATAGAAATTAAGTAACAAGCTCGAATATAGATATTCTGATTTTATAGCGTACGAAACTTAAGATAAAGTTTTTTAAGCGTGTGTACTAATGTTTTTTAATAAAAAGATTAACACGCACATAATTTTTTTTTTATTTTAATTCTAGCAAGTTTGAAAAAGAGGATGGTTGGATTAAGAAAATACACATACTTATACACATACAAACAATCAACAACAGTTAGATCTAGCATAATAGACTAATATCCTCCTATAGTATGGCAAATTAATATTCAAATTAAAACTCGGTTAAACAAAGTGTCTACATTTAATAAATGTTTAATATTATCTCAATAGAATTGGATCCAAAGAAAAGAATGAAGGCTAATGTAAAGTTTTATAAACCATAAAGAGAGTTCGTATATGGATAGAAAAAAAATAATGTAAAGATTAAATATAACCAACTGAGCCAACTATCAATTGCTGATTTACTTTCTGAAAATTTAAGTGTTTGATTTACATTTTGTCATTAATGAAGAGAAAGTGACAACAACATATTCTTTTTAATATATACTTTTTTATTAAGTAAAATTTATTAAAATTATAAAATCATAAGATTCATTAAATAAGAAATGGAAAACACAAAATTTTGTTATAATGAGAGGTTGTTAAAAAATATATATTAAAAACTGTGTTATTAAAATTCTTCTTAAACTTAAATTTCCTTTTAAATCACATTCTTAAACTTAAATTTATTTTTTCAATTTACAACTGTACTTGTGTCAAAAAAATTTTTACAACTGTACTAAGTTTGGTCAAGTTAAATTTCAATTTGATTTACATATATAAGAGGCTAAATCCAAAATCAATACTTGGCAAACAAGTACTTAATTATACTGCAGGATAACAAAGTATTTGAGAAGAACTCAATTTTAAAGTAACAAATTGAATCAAATTAACTATTTGTTTACACACTAAGATTTCAATTCAACCGCACATTATTTCGACTAAAATCTCATTAATTATTTTTTTTAATCTTAGGTCCCAAAATAAACAATCATTTAGAATTAAATAGTGAAAAACTATCCAAAGATCTAATATTTTGAGTAACATACAATTTGGAACAAACATAAAAGTTGAAACAAATTCTACCATTAACACTCCAAAACTCTAATGACCACTAATTTGTGCCAATATATATATAGACCGATCACTCGTTGCTATACGACTTTTTGTATAAGATTATTTTATAGTTATGATGAGACTTAAAAGCTATATATATGCCTAATCTGTTATTCATAAGAACCAGAGTGCTTTAATTTAATTAGTGGGATTTGCTTTAGTATAGAATCTCATATGTCCAATCAGTGAGATTTTAAGGACAACAGATATTCGCTAAGGTATATATTCACAGAATTCGTTTATTAATTCGCTTTCAATTTATTTCAATTTTTCTTTATATTTTTTTTTCTAAACTGTAAATCAGCCTGACTTAGATCTGGAGCAAGAAAATTTCCTTCAGGCAGGCTGCTTTCTGAAAAATTTATGACATCATCTAAAATTTGACATTAGTATACACATCACAAAAAGATTTTTATGAAACATTCGATTAAGAGCATGTTTTTCAATACATATTCAAGGTACAGACGGAGAAGTAAGGGTGAAGATCCATTTACAAACTTATCTTTTGAACTCTCCCAACGTTTACTCAAACATGTACTAATTAAGTGATTAGCGTAATTACTTCTTTAACTTCGAGATCATGAGTTCTCTATATATGATTTATGTAACTAGTTAATAGTCATGGGTTAACAATAAAGAATTTTGATAACTATAATTCATACAAAATTTCTATTCTGTGACCATTGTAAGGAGATATTTCAGCATTCATTAATTTTGTATTATTTGAATTCTTGCATGGAGAGATATGAAGATAAGACTTGTTTATATACATCTAGATGTAACAACTAACTACTCTAACTATAAAGAGGGAGTTTGTTATAACAGCCTATAGGAAGTTATTTTTCTCTTTACACCCCCAAACTAGACGATGTCTAGGGTGCGAAAGTTAAACAACTTTCGCACCGTGCAAAAGTTTCACTTTTTTCAATGTAATCAACGTGAACCGTCCGATTAGCGAAAAGAAAATCTAACGGTCCTTATTTTTTCCTTGCTACCGGTAGTGAATGGATGCCTCGTTTTCTCCGTCTGGTTCCCCCCATGCGCGATTGAAGAGCCAAAGCTTCCCTGGACTACTTTTCTGCTTTCCTCAAAAGGTTTTTTCAAAAGCAAAGGAAACAATCAGCCCCTTTTGGAGAACGATGGGTGGGTTTGTCTTGTCCGTGTGCTAATTCCATCGTGGAAGATTTGATTTTTGAAGCAAAGCAGTTGGGTGCTCATCATTTCATATCAGAGCTCAGTTCTAGGGTTGGGATTGAAGCAGATGTTGTTTTCATTGAGTACTATTGAGTAGAGCAGTAGAGCATTGTCTTTGTCGTGGTAAAACCATCGAAGCACTATTGGAACAGAGGACTAAAGAAGGGCGAGGTCCGTCGAGCTTCCGGGGCAGATCTGCAGTTAACGTTGTAGCTATCGTCGTAGGTGAATAATGTTGTACCTTCCAGGCCGGTTTTTGTTATTACGATATTTGTTCTGTTCAGTTGTCCCTTATATTGAAGTGGTTGTTATTATGTTATTTTCATTCATGTTTGTTTTGCAAATTGTGTTGCCTGAATGTTGTGATGTGGTGTGTGTTGTTGTTAAGTGTTGCAGTTTTGAACATGCATTGTTTTTGTATGACCAGTAGCATTGCAGTAGATGTGGTAGTTTGCAGTAGTTGATGTATGTATTTGATATATTTTAAAATGTGTTGGGGTGTAGGATTTGGACGCTATAATGTCAGAGTTGGAAACTACTGATAATTTTCGTAGCTTTGTTAATGGTGATGGTACCAATGATGATGGAGATTATGAAAATGATGACAACTACCAAGATGATGTCGGAGTACAAGATGAGGAGGAGGTGGATTCGGAGTTATAGAATGAGGATGATGGAGATTATGATGAATTTTGGATTCCAGGTTTGTCGAAAGAGGAATGTATAAGTATTGATAGCATGGTAGATATTAGATAGTTTGACATGAAAGAAATTAGCGATGAAGTTGTCCGCAGGTTGGATTTTGGTGATTTGGAGTTAGCGTATCAATTTTATTGTTGGTATGCTAAAATGAGTGGTTTTTCCGTAAGGAAGAGTCACATTGTTAGAAACTCATTTATGGAAACACTGCAACAAACATTTGTTTGTTCATGTACTGGTTATAGGAAAGTTACAACCTCCGATACAAGGATACAAAAAGAAAAAAAAGAAAGCAGGTGTGGTTGTGAAGCAATGTTTCGTGTTCATGTGCATTTTTCGACGGATCGATGGTATGTGACATGTTGGAATTTTGAGCACAACCATGTATTATTGGACCTAAAATTGTCGTGCTTGTTGGCAGGACATAGGAAGATGTTGGCATCTGATATTATGCAAGTTGAAAATTATAGAAAAGTTGGCATTAGACCTCCGCACATGTACGCAGCATTTGCCAATCAATGTGGTGGATATGAGAAGGTGGGGTTTATCAGGAAAGATATTTACAATGAAGAAGGGCGCATGAGGAGGCAACATAGTTCAGATGCAAGGGGTGCATTGAAGTATTTATATGATTTACGCAAGAAAGAGCCAATGATGTATGTTTCATGCACCGCAGATGAAGAGTCAAGACTACAACGATTGTTTTGGTCTGATACTGAGAGCCAATTGCTTTATCAGGTATTTGGTGACGTTCTGGCATTTGATGCCACTTACAAGAAAAATAAGTATTTGTGCCCTTTTGTTGTTTTCTCTGGTGTGAACCACCATAATCAGACAATAGTTTTTGCTGCTGCTATTGTGACTGATGAGACAGAAGAAACATATGTTTGGTTGTTAGAACAGTTGTTGGTAGCAATGAAAGGAAAAGCTCCCTGTTCAATAATAACTGATGGAGATCTGGCTATGAGGAATGCTATAACAAGAGTCATGCCAGGTGTTTCTCACAGATTGTGTGCGTGGCACTTATTGCGTAATGCATTGAGCCATGTCCGAGACAAACATCTTTTGAAATGGTTGAAGAAACTAATGCTTGGTGATTTTGAAGTGGTGGAATTCGAAGAAAAATGGAAAGAGATGGTTGCTACGTTTGAATTGGAAGACAATAGTTGGATTGCTGAACTTTATGAAAGACGGATGAAGTGGTCTACTGCCCATTTGAGGGGTCGTTTTTTTGCGGGCATACGGACAACATCTCGTTGTGAGGCTTTCCATGCACATGTTGCAAAATATGTTCATTCACGCACCAATTTAACCGATTTTGTAGAACAATTTCAAAGGTGCCTGACATATTTTCGATATAGAGCGGTTGTGGCAGATTATTCGTCAACATACGGGAAAGAAGTTTTGCAAACAAATCTTCGATCTCTTGAGCGGTCTGGTGATGAATTGTTTACAAAGGAGATGTTTCAACTTTTTCAGTCTTATCTATGTAGGACTATTAAGCTAAGAGTCGTTGATTGCAAAGAGATGGCCACGTTTTCAGTTTTCACAGTTGTCAAGTATTGTAGTGGAAGTGTTTGGTGTGTGTCGCATTGCCCATCAACGGTTGAGTTTACATGTACTTGTATGAGAATGCAATCCATTGGTCTTCCATGTGATCACATATTGGCTGTGTTGGTTTCTTTAAATTTTATGGAGTTGCCAAGTAGTTTGGTTTTGAATAGGTGGTCCAAACTTGTCACCGAACAGATTAAAGACAAATATCCGGATTCCGCAATGTATTGGGATTCGCAATTGATGGCCAGGTATGCCACTTTGGTTGAAGTTTCTAGAGAAGTTTGTGCAGCCGCATATCGTGATGAAGAGGAGTATGACAAAATGTTGCATTTCCTATCCAATGAGGCTACAAGGCTGAAGTCGAAGCAAAACAGCGAACATTGTGTTGATGATAATCAGACGCACCAACAAGATGATGATTTTGCAGGTATTTTAGACCCTGTTGTGGTTCGAAGTAAAGGATGCGGACAGGTCGGAATGGATGAAATTGGCAGACAAAGGAGAATCCAAAAGTGTCGGCAATGTGGTGGAATTGGCCACAACAAGCATTCTTGCACCAACCGTCCTCGAAATGTAAATGGTTGTATGTCATCCACCGAACAAACTAATACTATGTTGCAAGCTACACATGAAAATTACTCTGAAGTGGTAATGAACCTGTTGTTTGCCACAATTTGCTTTTGAATTTTTTATGCAGGTAATGATTACAATTTGTATTTTGTTAATGTTGAACAAAATGCAGGAGCCACAGACACAGTCATTTGTTGCTGGTAGTAGCCGTGTTGGTCCGTAAAGATATTTTTGTTATGTTGCAGAATTTGATCGGTAATGAGTTCATGTTTGCAAATGTTAGGGGTGGACTACTCTGGTTTCGAGGACCAGAACCTCCTATGAAGAAGAAGAAGGAGAAGCTAGAGGTAATTGTATTTTCATTGATGTAGGTTTTATTACAAAGTGATATTTATACTATGCTTCTAACAGAATTGTAATTCTGTTACTCGAAAAGACAAGAATGGAAAATGGAAATATGTAAATGGAATATTCTATGCTTGTTGGTTATGGCTGTCCCTTACACGAAGACAACTACCTTGCATATGGTCCTTTAAGCCTAATCAGTATCCTCACACATAGTCTCGCAGGTACGCAGGCCTAGCAATTGCCCTCTTTGCTCTGTTTTGTAATTGCACCTTGCTATTAGTGTGTTTACTGGGTTTCTCATGTATTACTTGCTGCACCCCTGTTAGTCTATCAGCATTACTTCATAATTGCATATTGTATGTAGTATTGTGAATTTGTGAAAAAATTGGCCTAACATTGTATGTTTGTGGATTTTGTTTTGCAGGATTATTGACAAAGATTGTAACTTCTGCAACCATTAAATGTTGATACCGCAGGACGCTGTTATGTAATCCATTTTTTAGTGAAAGACGACGTTATACTTGGTTGCTGGTGTTTATTATTATTTGGTGAAGGAAGTGTGGATTATAATTTCATTTGTTAAATTAGCGTATAACAAATAATGTTTACGTTATACTTGGTTGCTGGTACATGATATATATTTGGTGAAGGAAGTGTGGATTATAATTTAATTTCTTAAATTAGCGTATAGCAAATAATGTTTACGTTATACTTGGTTGCTGGTACACGATATATATTTGTTGAAGCAAGTGTGGATTATAATTTCATTTCTTAAATTAGCACCAGCAAATAATGTTTACGTTATACTTGGTTGCTGGTACACGATATATATTTGGTGAAGCAAGTGTGGATTATAATTTCATTTCTTAAATTAGCACCAGGTTCAGATATCAAAAGATACAGAACAGCTACATCCAAAATAACTGCCGAATTACTAATTTAAATTATGCACCAGTATCTAAATTGATATGAGGAATCCAGTTTAATTATTTAAACATTCTACTACCATTATAAAAAGCTATTTCAAAGGAAGAAATACAACCATTTCCTCTAATGAACTTTGTATAGAATAATATATTTTTCTGAGTATTTTTGAAGCAGCAAGAGTCAGCGATATTAAACTCTCCAAGAAACAACAGACATGAGAAATTGTATAAATAATACATGCTAGAGTATGAATCAAAATCTAACTATATCAACAAACAACATGTACATTGACTGCCAATTTACATAAACTGACAGACCTGCCATTTTAAGGGAATTCCACATGATTTCCTCATGTTCAGGAATACCAAAAAGGCACAAAGTCGCCGCATGAAGCCCAAACACCTGCCACAAAAATATTTTTAGTGTTGTTCTGTCTCAAGCCCAAACACCTACCACAAAAATTATTTTTGCTGGTACACGATATATATTTGGTGAAGGAAGTGAGGATTATAATTTAATTTGTTAAATTAGCGTATAGCAAATAATGTTTACCCAAAAAGAGACATTGTTTGTTAGCCGAAGGCTATTAAATTACAACATTCATATAATATGTAAATTAACAGAAAATAAACTATTATGATGAACTTTAATCGGATTGGTCGTCATCCCATATCAGCTGCTTCCTATACAGGACGTCCCATCCATGTTTCTTGAATGTGTAGTAAAATACCACCTCATCTCCGGACATGAAATCATTGTCCGCCAAGTACTGGTACCATGGGTCAGCAAGAGTACGGACGTCGTTTTCCACGTTAATCTTCCACAGGAAACACCTCCGACTACTGCGTTCCACCCTCATGTATCATTTATATTTGACATATTTCAAAGCCTCCGGTGGCAGCACCTACATTAGAACGATAACAGTGGTTAATGTTGTGAAACTGAAATGAAGCCTCCGGTGGCAGCACCTACATTAACCCTCAGCTGACAGCACCTACCAA
Organism: Glycine max; assembly: GCF_000004515.6. Taxonomy (NCBI): domain Eukaryota; kingdom Viridiplantae; phylum Streptophyta; class Magnoliopsida; order Fabales; family Fabaceae; genus Glycine; species Glycine max. Next base: position 21,252,867 of record NC_038247.2, on the reverse strand, counting down.
TGGCTTTTTCTGTTGCAGCATATCTTCATCAACATCCACGGTAAAAACATGGCGTCGGGTTGTTACGGGTGACGTTGCCGATAGTTGTCTATAAGCAGGAGTTGAGAAGGAGACATGGAAAGTGGCGCTTCTGAATTCTTTGATCTCATCTGCAAAATATATTTTGTTTTCATACCTTCGAACTCTGACAAAATAACTGTTGTCGCTGTTAACTTTGAGGACCACATAAGTCGGGTATTTGGGATACCAATTGATGTGGTAGTTTAATGGAACTTGGATGTAGTTCTGCAACAAAACAAGTTATTATCATTTTCGGACCAACATAAAGACAGAAATGTTAGGGTACGCGAATACTCACTTTGTGAACATCCAATGTTGCTTCAAAATGGTGGACTTTAGTACATCCCAACAAAATCTTGTGGCCCTATATGACAATAAATAGGGAAGTTGTCAGAAGTCGAAAATATTTCCGGTAAAAACAGATACAAATAAGGAAAACACAAACCAACTAATAACATTGAATGGAAGACAATCTGGAAAGTTTAAAAGAAAAAAAAAACCGTAGGAATTTCAAAGGCCATGAATGTGGAAAGTAGAACACAAGACACAGTTAATGGAAACACCACATAAACGATGGTTTACATACCGCAGGTCACAAAATCGGAAGACAAAGTCAGACAATGAAACGACATTAATGTGCAAAGTAGAGGAATATAACGCAGTAATGAGAACCACTACACAAAGCAAGGTTTACAAAACGAAAATGACAATATCGGAAGAAAAAATGAAAGAACATTATGTAGAAAAGAAAATAACACACACCTAACAGAAACACTACACAAAGCAAAAGTCATAAAATGGGAAGACGATGATGAATATTGTTAGTCAGACGTTTAAATAACAGTTACGAAACAATAACGAAGATAGACATAAAAGCAAAGCATGGATAATGGAAAGGTAGTGAAAACGTACAACAAAGGACGAGGACGATGAAGCAGAAGCCATTCTGAATCGCGGAGGGAATTTTCTGGGTCTTTTTTCTTTCCACAGGGTGACAGGCAAAATAGACAATGTGTTAAGCAAAAATTCCTTTTTATAACCCGTGCACATCATGCGCCACCGGTATTGAAAACGGTTCGTATTCCAATACATGTCGAAAATTAAATAATAAAGTAATGGTTGGTACACGTTTGATGACGAATATTTTTAATATTTAGGTGTTACTTAATAGTCATTAATTTGACATTTGTCATACCTGTGGGAATGTCATGTCATATGTATAATAAATTCTAAATTTATAGCAAAACATTGTGTTCAATAAAAAGATTGTCCACTAAAGGTAACCTTTGACAGTCTACTCATTAAATGGATGACCATTGTTGCTTAAATCACAAGAATTTTAATGATATGTCTTCAACTTCATTTTTATATTTACATACACTACGACATGGCCATTGTTGCGGTGTTGGCACCTTTGAACCTGCAACTCATTACAACAATATGAGCAATCACCATATAAATTTTTAAATTAAGCATAGACAAAATTAAAGCAAACAAGCCATCCAAACATTGTCTTGTACCCGAAGGTAAGATAGTAGCATGACTAGCCACAAAATTAAACCAACATCATTCAAAGGTTCACAAAATAAAATAAGCAACAAATATTCAACTATTGACTGTGGACTGCAACATTCAAGTGGAGTCGTCATCTTCATCCCATATCGGCTCCTTCCTGAAGATTATCTCCCACACATGTTCGTTAGGCCATTAATAGAAGATGACCTCGTCTCCACCCATCAAGTCATTGTCCGTTAACAATCTGTTCCAAGGGTCATCGACATGTTGTTCACCATTATGCATGGAGATGGTCCATATGTCACGAACGCCACTGCTATGTTGCACAGTCATAAATGGTGTTGAAGCATCAACAAAATGGACAACCTCGGTAGGCAACAACTACAGGACAACAAAGGAAGTCACATTTCATACTATTGTAATAACAAAGTACGACAAGTTCATGATATGCATAAGGTCTGACCAATGGTGTAGGTTTGGAGATGATATCGTCGGTTACATCGACAGTAAACACATAATTCCTAGTGGTTATGGGAGGCCTTCCACATGATTGGCTATCCAGCGGTGGCATAAAATCCAAAAAAAAAAACAGAAATAATTGTCCGGTGAAACAAAACGGATCAATACACCTTCATGTATGTTGAAGTTTCTTCTGAATTGTTTCAGTCCATCGGCCAGGTAGTATTGCTGACCATTTTTCCTAACCTTAATGATGTGCGGCGCTCCATTGTATTCTATCTTCACATAAGCAGGGTAATGTGGAGCCCATTGCTTATGATAAGATCTGGGGACCTCAATGTAGTTCTGCAATGTTACATTTCATTTCAAAATCGTAAGTTTCATCATTTAGTCAGATGGATAAAATTTGCTCTGTTGTTTTGAGACAATGTTTCACATACTTACCCTATCAACATGGAATACTGCCTGAAAGGAGTATACAGGTGTGCACCGCGACAAACTGCGAGGTGACTGAAATCGAAAATGCCATGTAATTAGGAAGTTTGACCGAAATGGTGTGTTTGAAATGATCGAAGGACTTACGGGAGTGGACGCGATCGGGGCATTGGTCGTCGTCATATGTTAAGGGTGGGTTCTACTTCTGGGCAACAGTACTTAAAAGAGACCAAAGGTCAAAGGTTATCTGAGGCACAAAAACATCCAACAACACACATTATGCATCGACAAACAAAGTAATGTGAAAACAACAATAATAATTGCAACATAAACACAAAAGTAATGTTTGATTAAGGGTTGCAAGGGAAAAGGTGCAGAACAAAAACAGGAAGCAACAACTAAGTGAACCCTAATTCTGAATAATACAGATTTGTAAACAATACTGCAGAACTGCAACGGTATTGCAACCGACAAACACACATGCAAGGATACATTTCAGGGCCGGAGAAACTACGGTAAAAACGCAAAGCACTATCAACAGCCAAAACAAGTTGCAGAAAATGAAGACGGAGCCAACAAATAAGCAACACATCAGACATAGACAAAACATAATAAAGCAACACATGAGACATAGAGTAATCATCGACCCGATATGGAGGTCCTCAAATCGTTGTCAATGTGACCAACAACAACATGTAATGAGGAACAATATGAAATGCCTGAGACCTGAACTTCGGCACACGATGCACATGGAGAGGGGGAAACGTTGAAAAGGCAAAATGCACATAGAAGGAAATTTCAAAAACCGATTAATCACTTGAACGTCGCAATAAATGCCCTTACTAAGCTAAACGTAAGGGTCATCGTAGGGTCACCCGACTACCATACAAAATGAAGGAATGAGCCATCAGCGACTTGCATCAGTAAGACATTGGGACGCGGGCTATTTTCGTCTTTGTACACCCTACTGAAGGAAAAAAGTGTATTCATTCACCAATGGTGTGTTTTAGGTTGTTGGTCACTCGTTTTTTTTTTTTTTGTATTTCCATTCAATAATAAGGGTTTTAGGCGTAAGAAAAATGTTGTTTTGAAAAGTAATATGCGTGACGTGCGTAGTCTTTCACGTGCCGCTATTTGAGTGACTAAGCGAGAGTGATGATTATGAAGCATTAATGGTGTTTTCCAATAGCGTGCGTACGTGTCATGTTGACGTGACTGCATTCCCATTCCGAAATAGAGCAACATAGACGCAAGTGAAGAGGCGCCACTTGGAACTCATCATTTGATGTTTTGGAATCTGAGAAGCCATGTTGTTTCGGCCATCTTCAAGTGGAGTATTAATTACGGATGCGTGCTCCTAGGGTTTTCAATGCTTGTGGCAATTAATGCAAGGGGACGAAACGGGAGGAAAAGATTTCGCCAAATCTGTCGGACATGATATAAGGGTATTATACCATAAAATATTGATGGAGCATCAACGGTTCCGAGTGTCACATGCAACGATCGACAGTTGGGAGCTTCTTATCCTCATCCATCAATGAAAAACGGACGTACAAACACATCGTTTGTTTTTTATTTTCAATGTCCTTAATGTATTGATTACCTCTGGTTACTTTTGTATTACTTTTAATTATACACTGAAAATTAATATAAACTGAAAATGATTCTCAATTGAAGTTTAGGGTAAACAATTAAAAATAGATTGTAAAGAAATGTTTGGTTGAAATTTTTTTTAATTCAAATACAAATTGTATGTTGTAAATATTTGTTACTTATGAATTCATAAAAAATACTTATTATTATTTTAATGATGACATAATTTAAAATTTTAAAATATATATATTTATGATATATTGTAATATTAATTGATCTTGATATTTGTAATTAAATGTTGTTGTTCCTGTGAAGGTCCTATAAAAAAATTCGCTATGCCCTTATGAGTAAAGACAGGGTTCAGCGATTTTTTATATAGGAACAACAACATTTAATTGGAAATATCAACAGATTCTTAGGGAGTCTAAACCAAAAAAGTATTAAAAAGAAAATTAAAAAATCATTGTTTGAATTTCATCTTTATCCAATTTGAATATCAGAATAGTAAATATAGCTATAATTCAATGGGTTACGTCCACTTACTTTTTGTTTATCTTTTCCTTTTTAAAAATTATACACATTATTTTTGAATCTCTTACTTTAGTATATTCTAATGAAATTCTATGATTACTTCATTTTTTATTACAAATAGAAATTTGTTCCAAATATCCACAATATTTTGATTATTCCAATGAATAGAAATACGACTGCTTTATTTGTGGAAAAAAAGTAAAAAGCCCCTTATCGGATTTTCACCGATGACTTACGCCTTACAATTGTTGATAAGAAAGTATCCCTTCAGAAAAGGATTTAAGATTTTCTATTACTCGAAGTTTTTCGTCCATATTTGTCAACTGTTGACTTACTCACATTTTGTTGTTAGATATTCAATGTACTTCTGTAAATTTTACTAACATTCATATAAATATTTACATATACAAAAAAAAAATTACAAAAAATACGAACCATTTCATTTTAAAGACATGATAAACTTACAAAAGTCATTCACACGTCTAATTACAAATAATTAACCGTGTAATTTAGAGACATTGTTTGTAATGTATATATAAATTTATGATACAAAAGTCTCCAACACGTCAACATACAAAAATTTATAACAATTCCATACAAATAACTTCAATTTTAATATTAAAGTATACATTGAAATGATTTTGATGTTAAAATATACATTGCACTAACTTTATTTTGATCCAAAAAAATTTAGAACATATACAAAAAAAATGAATGTCTTTACTTTCGCACCCTAGACATCGTGTACAAGGATGATGTAAAATTAAAAGTTTTTTATTACAGTTATGTTTTATGATATAATTGAAACACAAATATTTTAGTTACACAATCTTAGGTTTTATTATGTAATTAATTATCGTTATCAACATTATAATTTTTTAATACATTAATAATTGATTTTCAACTCAGCCAATTAATATGATGAGATGTATACTATTACATTAATACCATATTTTGACCCTATTATATGTGTAACGCAACTCATGCACAAGTTAATTCATGTGAAATTGCCTTATCACACTTTCATGCACAATACACTATATTTTGAAGGACATGAATGTGACTTCTCTAGTATCACCAAAAAACCTATAAAGTAGTTAAAATTAATTACCCTTTCTTAAGTGAAATGAATCTCAATAGTAATATAGGTACAGTTGCAAAGTAGTTAAAATAAACTATAATAGGACGTATAATAATTTCATCAATTCTTAAAGTTAGGTTTAAGATTGCATTCTGATAGTATTAACATGTTGCTCCACAAACATAAAATTTGGAATGGAGGTTGTCTATCATTTTTTATGATTGAGTCACCATGGAATATGGATTGTAATAAGGCAACGAACTGAAGAAAGTTATTAATTAAGTTTTAAACTCAATTTTGTAGTAAACTATTATGCAAACTTTGTTAACTGTTTATTAAAGCCGTCACTAGATTGAAATCTATATTTCGTGATGTTTAATTTTGCAGCCTGCCCCACTGTTCTGCCTTTATTGTGTAACTTTCTTAAAATATTTGAAACAACTACAAATAAAATTTAATATAACAACCAAACTAAATGAAATCCAAACATTCAATATTAAAGTCATTGAAGCCTCCAAAATAGCATTACTGGTTCAACATTGAAAGAAAGAAAACTAACGCGAAAGAGAGAGAACATTACTGCCCCACTCTCTCTTTCTCTCTCTTCTGTGATTCAGTTTCAGTCAAGGGTGTGAATCACAGAAGAGAGAGAAATAGAGAGAACACACGGTGGGGTTGAGTTACAAGAATGAGAAGAAGAGAGAAATAGGAAATAGAATTTTGACAGAGAGACAAGGCACACAGCAATAACAAAAAAAGTTGAGAAGAAAAGTAGACGAGGGATTGTCTACAACTTCAATCGTGCGTGGGGGACAGTAAACACACAAGTCGAGACATTCATTTCCTATTGGTAGCAAGGAGAAAATAAGGACCGTTAGAATTGCTTTTCGCTAATCGGACAGTTCACGTTGATTATTTTTCAAAATGCAAAACTTTTGCATGGTGCGAAAGTTGTTTAACTTTCGCACCCTAGACATCGTCGTCACTACAATGAATATATAAGGTATTTTTTTCCTCAAAATATTTTAATGTCATAATAAATTAATATACATCTGTTTCAAAAGAGACCTAACCAATATTTAATTGAAATTATTTTTCTATTTTCACTTTTTGGCATATAATAATTATATTTACATACTTATCTCAAATGTCAACATAACGAACATTCTACCCGTTCATAGAGGTTTGCATTCATGACTAGTAAATAATTTTAAAAATTATATTTACAACATAAATAATATTTCATTAATTACATTTTATTATTTATATTGGATTCATTATATGTTTTTATTATTTATATGATGGCCTTTATGTTTACTTAATTATATGTTATTATTTATATTTCAATCATGATATTTTTTTAGTTATTTGTTATTATTTATATATTTCATTTATATTTGTTTTTATTTTAATTCTTTGTTATTATTTATAAATTTCATTTAATTTTTTATTATTTTAATTAATTGTTATTATTTATATTTGCATCATTATACTGTTTTACTCATTTCTTATGATGTCAAAATTGCTTTCAAATTTAATGTTGTCAATTGAAATTAAAAACCAATACCCTAATAAAATATGATATTTATGATAAACTCATTTTTTTTCTTTTTGCCATAAATGTGTTAACAATATTGACTAGTACAATGTGCATTACTAACAATTTTAAATATTACAATAATATATGTAGAATAAATTTAGTGAAATTATTTTAAATATCATTACAATATGTTAACAATGTATTAAATTTCCTTGTTAATGTAATACATAACTATAAGTATATTTACAAAAAATCATATTGAACGGAAACGCAATTTCTCTGTATTAGCCAATGAGCAAATAATAAGAAACAATATTTTTAAAAAAAATTTGCTTTTTCAAAAACGAAAAGGCTGATATGAGTGTCCGTCAAATCAGTCAAATCAATCCTACCATTGGAAGCTAGAGGTAATTGGATTTCAATCACATTGGCTTTTGCCCCTTCAACTGTAACCCTCACGCACACACATCGTTTTACTAACCACTTCCTTCAGCTTTCAGTCAAAATATCTTTATATATATATATATATATATATATATATATATATATATATATATAGTTATTATCGTCAATTTGACAATACTTTAGCAATTTGGTGCCTTTGCAAAATCATTCTAGCCACCGTCCTGGGGTTACCTGTTACAGTATCTGTCTACGACAACCACTTCCCGGCAAACTCTCTTTCGCAACCCTCATCAACCTTCCCAACTTGATAATCATGGACTGCGACGGCCTAGAAAGACATGAAAGGCGGTGAGTGTTGCCGTTAAATATTACAAATACTTAAGTCGTTGTACTACCTTTGTTGGTTGTTTCTCAGATATTAGTCAACGTTGATGCATGTCTTACTAGGAATGCATACAAACAGGCGCAAACATCGGTTCGGACGGAGGACGAACCTGGCACACAACATTGTTTGCAGGTACACCATGTTGCTTTCAGCTTGTTTTTGGTATTTGCAGGTGCACAACATTCATCATATGCCGCCACTTGTCATGTTGACCCGTTGTTGGTTTCAACTTCCTTAGGAACCATTCGCAACCAAAATGGGTACATTGCCTCACCAAAAGGATGAAGGGGGCGTTCGTCATACCTCTACTACTGCAACATTGGATGATGTCGTTGGTGTAATAAAGGTATATCATTGTCCTTCACTCTAACACCTGATTTGTGTTTTCATATGAATTGTCATTAATGACAAAAATATTAAACAAAATATGTACTACATGGTTGTTTGAATGTTACTTTACGAGGATTTACACATATTTGAACTTTCGCATGAAGCATTTGACTCAAACGCTGGAAAACATGGACAACCAGAACAGAACAAGACTGGATGCAATAGAAAACACTAACCACACAATGTTGAAGGCCATCTGCAACTTCGTCAGGCAAGACCAGCATGAGTCAACGAAAGATGCTATGGACGATGTAGCAATGAGTGGAACCCAAAATACTTGTGTCAATGATCAAAGACTTCCGTGTGAAAACCCTAAGAAGCCGACATCCACCCCGACAGTAAAGTCGATGAAAAACGAGGCATACTCGAAATCGATGGGAAGTTTTAAAAATATTGAAACAATATTCATACCAGGCGACGACGATGATGAATTTATCAAGCCGTTGCCAATAGGAATGAAGGGAAGTAAAAGCAGCTACTCGTCTCCGAGAACACTAAACCTTTCAGGACCGAACCAGGTCAACACCATAGATAACTCCTCCCCACCGGAACCATTCATGAGCAACTACGTTACTGGACTGACAGCAAAGGTGAAACAAATTTATTAATCCGTATTGCCAAAAACTTACATAATAAAATTTGGTTCGGATCGAATCGTTTTCTGACGTGCATGTAATCCAGGCCAAGAACAACAAAGAAACCTTAATGGCGCCTAGGAAGTTGAGTTTCCCCCAACACAGTTATCGGACTTCAAAGAAGCCAAAAATTGAGCAACATTCAGAACATTTGAATGCCAAAAAAATGCAACAAACTAGGGGCAGTTCGTCTAGAAACATGACCAACAACAACCAAAGCCGGATGTTTCATAGGTGTCGCACGACTTCCAGTAGGGGATACACACACACTATTCCTAAGGTGTTGCAATTAATACCATTTCTATTTGTTTAACTATAATGTTGCATAATATTAATATGTTTTACAAGTACAGGACATGCCCTGCTGCTTCAAGCCAACTGTGGACATGAATCTTATATTTGAGGAGACACAGGTTTGTGCGTATGTGTTCAACCCTAATCTGGACCCGAGGTACGTAGCTGACACTATACTCATACTTGTACATAAGTTTTCGTTCATATATATTAATGGCTACTATTTACTTGGAATTCCACTGAAATCGAAATGTTTGTTGTTTTTTATTTTAATTTTTGTGATAGCGGGAAGGAAATTCTATATAAGGTAGGAAACAACTTGGGCACACGACAAACCTTTCAGTCGTTGTGTCCCAATAAGCCAGTAAGGGAGGAGGTATATGGATCATTCCAAACTATGCATTTTGCAAAAACATGCTACAAAGTACTGACAACATTCGAGGTTCTTAAATTTGGTTTTCAATGCATTGCAGATAATACTATTCATGTGTTTGAAGGTTGCTTACAGCCAACTGTACCGCACCAGGAGTGTTTGGTGTCACCCGCCTTTGCGGTATATCATTGTTTATATGGTTATTGAATACAATACAAAAATGAATAAACCTTTTATAATTATTGTAACTCATTCGAAAAACTGTCATTTCAATATCATTACAGGTGGATGTCATTAATGGAAGTCCAGTGGAAACTCTGATTGAACATTATGGAAAGGATTGGATGCCTCCATTTTCGGACTTGAAGCTCGTGAGTAACGAATATGATCATTAATTTAAATAACTGCCTACAAATAGTTACAGGGTCAACATTTATTTATTTTATATTTATCATTTCGTTATATGTTTTCAGATTTACATTCCGATTATTCAAAATTCAGCCCATTGGTATCTCATGGTCATAGACATGAATGACTGAAACATTTATCATCTAGATTGTGACCTCACAAGTCAAACTGCATATCAACGCAAAGATACCATTAAAATCATGGTTTGTTTATATATTTTTAAAGTTTTTTCGGTCAGATCCATGACATATTGTTATATAATGATTGACTAAAAAATAATGATATAAACAGGCGAATGTGATGCTTAGTGTTCTGGAAATTGTGTTTCCAACACAAGAATTCGTTATTGGCTTTGATGGAATGGATTGTTGGGATATTATTGAAGCTAGAGGAATCCCAAATTGTGGATCCAGGTGACTTTTAAATACATTACACAATGACTACAAATTACTGTTATTGTTGACAAATAATTAAACACAAAAAATGTGTATTCGTTAACTGTAGTGAGAAATCAACATTATGGGTCCTTGAATGGATGCAAATGGAGGAGTCTTTTGTCAGTCTTTTGTATAGAGTGGTAAGAATTGCAAATGTTATTCGAATTTCTTAATTTTTTTTTTAATTTGATATGTGCCATGTCCATATTTCGTTTCATGTACTTCATAATGTTAATGTTGGACTTTATGACATATAACTGCAGCTAGAAGAAAAGGCCGTCAGAATGAAGGTGACAATGATCCTGCTGTTAGGGACACACAACCAGTGCAGGGGAGAGTTGATTACAAATGCAGAGCGCAACTAGCATGACTCCATCCATGGCAAACACTGAGCATCCGTTGACTGTTGTTTTTCTTCCATTATTTTGTGTCCATGGGTATTTTTTTTACAATGATAGTCACAAATGGTGACTGCACCTGAGACCGTAACCATCGCGTCGTTAGAACAATTGTTTCTATTTGACACTGTTGCTGCATAAATTATTTGCAACACAGTGACCATACGCGGGCTATTTTCATTATATTTATTTTCGTTATAAATTATTTGCAACACAGTAACCATACGCGGCCAATGATTTTATATATTTAATATTGCATGTGAAACGCTCTTTTTGGATGGTTCGCTGCCGTTGCTATTTTCCCGTAATTGTCATACGTATAGTCCATGTTTTAAATTATATGCCTCACTCCACATTAATTGCCTGCACCACCACACGACGTCAATTGGGAGTTCTTTCGCATTCCCTTAAATCTTTTCAGCAAAATAGTTGTGACTCCCGCACTTCTCCTTAAGACTCCTCTTCTTTTACATGCACGCCCCATTCATTAACCATTTCATAACCCGAATAAACACAAAAACCGACACCCAACATCCGAAAACACTCGTCTCCCAGTCAACCCAGACCGATACAACCATGAATTCAGACTCAGGGTACCAATCAACCGACACAACCACCACTTCAGACTCATCATCTGCATCTGTGAAAAGCAAGGCAAGTGTAAAACGAAAAACTGAGTTACCTTTGTCGGTACATGCTTACGTTTTCTTCATCTTCTACTAATCTGTTCTGTCTATGAACCACTCATGCATGCTTACGTTACCTTTGTGTTCGTTCATATTAAAATCGCAATATTCCACTCATGCATGCTTACGTTACCTTTGCATTCTGTTTTTTAATAATTTATCACTGACCCACTTTCAATGACTCATATAGGTTATATGTAAATTACGTAAACTTTATTTGAAACACCAAATATGACTTTCATTGATTACGCCAAATATAACTCACACAGGTCTGAATTCCATTGGAATGTGCATTATCGCAGTACCGTGTGTCCATCAAAATCAAAATTTCTTAACTGAACACTTATTTGCTTTTACTCATTGCAGCCTCATTAATTTCATTCTGTTATTTTAATTGTCCACATATATCTGTCACATACTTCGTTTAAATTAAAATTTTGTATGTGACTACTGCAGATTCAATTTGCAGTTAACCCACAACCGTTAATCTTGCAGTTCACAGCACCATTCCACCATGATACGGTTATGTTATTTAGCCACTTATTTTTTGCTTGTTTTTTTCTTTCATTTTGGTTGCCATATTGTCATTATGTTTTTCTGACGATGGTTTTTGCATGACACCATAGATGTACCTTATTTTTTCCACAAACAATGGCAAGTATACCCTCGCTTTGTCCGCTTGGCATATCTTGGAACACCGTTTTATATCAGAGTTAGACAGCTTCACAACAAAGTCTACTTTGCCTATGGACTACAACACTTAAGAAAAGATTTGCAAATTTATGAATCTGTGACCATTACATTCATGGCAATGGAAAACAAATACAATTTTGACATTTTTTTCACCCCCGATCTACACCACCAGAGCTGCGGGAGGCCACTCTTGTTCTCAAGAGAGTATGTTTGGACAATAGAAATTTCACAGTGAATGCTTGGTGAACTGCGACCCCTGGTAACCATAACAACCTCTTCGAAGTTCCTTATACACATTGTTGCTTATATATGACAGTATTTTTTCTGCCCTGCAGAGACTTCCAAATTGTGCCATGCCACATGTAAATGCCTGCGGTCAACACATGACCATCCTCAGAAGAGTTGGACCTCCATTACAGTGGAAAGTTGAGGCCCTTGATGGAATGAACAAATATGTTTTACAACCATGGTATGATTTCCTCAGGGCTAGTGATTTGTCACACGGTGATGAGCTCTCCTTCTATTGCAGGATCTACGACAAAATATGGGAAATGGTGATCCGCCGCAAAATTAATTGGGATCGTTAAATTATTTTAATGTCATTTTAACTTGTCTATATTTTTTAATTTCCTGAACAATTTCCATATTTGACGTTGAACACTCCATATATTATCAATATTTCGTATTTGCATCTTCGCTTTGTCTTGACGAATAGGGCCCATTGGCAAAATGTTGCATTCGTTGCCTTTGTTTGCATTCCTTGGGCCGTACTCACCACCTTGCTATTTGCACTTTGCTATTTGCACATTGGGTTTATTTTCAATCGTTGGGTCCGTTGCCTTTCTTTGCATTCTTCGGCCCTACGCACCAGTTCCATTTTTGTTATATCAGCCATGTTATTAAACTTTTTTGAACTTCCCATTATTACCAACTTTCGCAACTCTACAACACATAAATTTATTTATTCTACCTGACTATCTAAATACCATATAAGCTTTTTGTAATAATTATATACAAAAATGTCACAACTAAAATGATTTGTTATTCGTATCTGGTATAAGTAAACAATTTTACTATCTATAAAAATTCTAATTTAACAAAATACGTTTTTATTAAAAACTTCATTTCATTAATTACTATGTAAAGATATTATATATTATGCCAAATGGACAACTTGAGCTGTACATGGCTGAAGTGGTTCATTAAATTCTTAAGCTACAATTACACAATTCAACAATTTGACCATTACAGTGCACACTACAACAACTTGCCTAATTCCACAACTTAAGCTACCAAAAAGTTAAAAACCAACATTCCCCCCCTCCTACATTATCAAATTATACTCCTCTGCTACATAATAAACACAATAAGAAGCAAATACAGACCCAACAAACAACCAATACAATCCATAAACATTTTTCCTTCATCTTCATCTCACTAATCATGGTTTGCGAATCCTTTTCCCTCAACTTCAATTCATCAACCTCCTTCATCAACCCTACAATGATTTTCTTTTGACGATTGTTGCCAACTGGATCATGCCACTGAAAAAAATTACACCCTTTCATACCTCTATCCTACATAACCAATAACAATGAACAATTAACACATAAAGCAATCCCTACCGAATTCTTTTTTTTTTTTTTTCATATGCACCAAATTAATATTCCTTACCTTGTATAGACCACAACCATAAAAACGTCTCCCTGGATTTTCCTCAGTCCACGATGTCACTAGTGGAGCCTCTATGTTACACAGACAAAACACGCGACTTCGGGCCTCGGAGGTGTACGATGACGAACTCCTTTCCATGGCACCACTACATAGAGACACCGACAACTACACTTAATTATAACTCTTGATCCCATTAAAATATTCACATCTAAAAACTTTTTACAATTTTTCACGCAACCCAAACTGCAAAACAAACATGACTACAAAATAACAACCAAACAACAAAACGGCTACTCAACGGTGTAATATTAGCAGATATTTGTCTGATATTCACAGATCAATTTTTTGGCATGACAAACACAAAAACAAAATACCAAACTGACGTCTATCCCTATCTCCATGTTGGTCATTTTCCCAATTCAGACTTTCGTTTTCTAAACTCTCAAGCCTCTCATAAATTCCCTCCGTATGCTCCCTCAAAACTTCGTTCATCCAATGCATCTAACAACATCCTATGATCTCTAGTAGGGGATGGAGGTCCCTTTCTCTCACCCATGAACAGAGTCTGAAATAAGAAAACCTCACCAAACTGTTTCACTCAAGTGTTTCACACTATTAGGCTTTTTAGCAAATGTACTCTCTACCCTTTTTCCACTCGTTCTATAACTTATGGTTCTTACAAAGACTGCAACAATCTATGATCAACAATAACTTTCAACAGTAACACTCACAAAACTTGACACAAAATTTTCAACACCAACAAAATGGAAGTAGCAAACAACAATTTCACTACTTGTAAGAACAAATTATATGGAAAATAAGGATTAGACAACACACTTCACACTTACCAATTTTATCAAACAAGTGGGGTGCAAGGAAATTTATTGACTACAGCTGCTGTACTGTGTGTTGTTTTTTTCTTATCTTTTTTTTCTACTGAATTTAATAAAGAACAGCCACAACTTGCAATTTCTTTTTTGTTTTTATAACACAAAGTGCTTCTAGTAACGAACTTTGCAACCTTGCAATCAACACAACTTGAAACTTGCAGCAACAAATTCACTACATTAGCATTCCCCACAACACAAGGTCATGTTTAACACTCAACAGAAATCAACACCAACAACAAATATGCAGCACAGTATGATAACAACAACAAATTGAAGAAAGCAAACAACCAAATTGTGTCAAAATGTCAATATCAACATAATTCATTAATATAATGGACAAAAAGGTAACTCAAACCCAACCCTAGAACAGAGCTCTGATACGAAATGATGAGCACCCAACTGCTTTGCTTCAAAAATCAAATCTTCCACGATGGAATTAGCGCACGGACAAGACAAACCCACCCGTCGTTCTCCAAAAGGGGTTGATTGTTTCCTTAGCTTTTGAAAAAACCTTTTGAGGAAAGCAGAAAAGTAGTCTAGGGAAGCTTTGGCTCTTCAATCGCGCGTGGGGGGAACCAGACGGAGAAAACGAGGCATCCATTCACTACCGGTAGCAAGGAAAAAATAAGGACCGTTAGATTTTCTTTTCGCTAATCGGACGGTTCACGTTGATTACGTTGAAAAAAGCGAAACTTTCGCACGGTGCAAAAGTTGTTTAACTTTCGCACCCTAGACATCCTCCCCAAACTAATTGGGAGGGTATGTGCTTGACAACTATTTCTCCATTGACAGCCTTTTCACGAACAAAACAAAGGTCCAATTCAAAATGTTTTGATTTTGAATGTAGAATTGGATTAGCTGTTATCATTACTGCACCTTGATTATCACACCACAGTAAAGGAGACTTCGTTTGGATGACATGCAATTCAGTAAGAAGGGACTTTATCCATTTAATTTCAACAACTAGGGCTACTAAACTTCTGAATTCTGCTTCAGTGCTAGACCAAGAAACTGAATGTTGCTTCTTCACAAGCCAGGAAACAAGATTATTGCCCAGATAAACACAGAATCCTGAGGTGGACCTCATATCAGAGGAGTCGCAAGCCCAATCTGAATCACTATAGCCAGTGATGAAAAGATTTTGTGAAGGATAAAATGCTAAACCATGATCAATAGTATCATTTAGATATCGTAGAACATGTTTTTTGGCTTTCCAATGACTTTCAAGTGGGCTATGCATAAATTGACATAATTTATTGACTGCATAAGCTATGTCTGGAGTGTTATGGTGGCATATTGCAATGCTCCAACCACATATCTGTATAAAGTTGGATCAGAAAAAGAATTAGTACCATCCATATGCAGTTGTGAACCAGGGGCTAGAGGAGTCTTTATGGGTTTTGCATTATGCATGTTGACTTTGGATAAGAGATCATTTATGTATTTGGATTGAGAAAGGAGAAGAGCACCAGTAGTAGTGTGTTTGGCTTCAATGCCTAAGAAAAAATGTAAGGTACCAAGGTCTTTGAGAGGATACAGAGAGTGGAGTTTGGAAATCACATATTGGATTGCAGAGTTTGAGATGCCTGTTATTATGATATCATCAACATATACCAGAATGTAAGTGATGAATTTTGGTGTAGCATGCACAAAAAGAGATGTATCACACCTAGTTGGCTTAAAACCAAAGGAAATTAGACTGGATGCAAGCTTGGAAAACCAAGCTCTTGGTGCCTGCTTGAGCCCGTAGAGGGATTCCTTCAATTTACAAACAAGATGAGGATTGACAAAAATGAAGACCTCTGGTTGCTGCATATATACTTCCTCTTGAATGGAACCATTTAGGAAAGCATTGTTAACGTCTACTTGTCGTATATTCCATTTTCTGGTGACAGCAATGCTCAAGACCGTTCGAATGGTTACGTGTTTGATAACGGGACTGAATGTCTCATTATAATCAAGTCCTGGTCGTTGAGAATACCCCTGAGCTACCAGTCTAGCTTTATGTCTGGCTACAGAGCCATCAACATTGTATTTCAACCGATATATCCATTTAGAACCAATAGCCTTCCTATGAGGAGGCAAAGGGACGAGATCCCATGTTTTATTCTGCGTCAGAACCATGTATTCTTCCTTCATTGTATCTAACCATTGAGGATCTTGCATTTCATCCTTGGTACATCGAGGAGTGATCTCTTTCAGTAAAGCTTTGGGTTTAAAGACACCAGATTTAGCTCGAGTAGTCATGGGATGAACATTGGTTGTAGGAGTAGGATAAGGAGCTTGTTCAGGGGCTGAGTTGACAGGGTCATGAGTAGTAGGTGAAGTAGGAATGGTAGTATTGATTTATGGTATAGAGGGAGTGAGAGTAGAGAGAGTGGAGGGAACAGAGGTATTTTGAGCAAAGAAGGATGGGTTTGTTATCATAGGATATTGGGTTTCATCAAATATGATGTGCCTGACAGTGTACTCTTTTCCAGAATTAGTTATACATTTATAGCCTTTGTATTTGGTGTTGTAGCCAAGGAATATGCAAGAGGTGGATCGAAAATCAAGTTTGGTTTTGGTGTAGGGTCGTAAATAGGGGTAGCAAAGACACCCAAACGGTTTGAAAATGGAGTAGTCAGGGGTTTTGTGGAAAAGAACCTCAAAGGGGGACTTGTAGTTAATCACCGGAGAGGGTATGCGATTGATGATGAAGATGGCAGTGCTAAATGCTTCTACCCAAAATTTTGAAGGAAGGGAGGAAGCAGTTACCAAGGTGAGACCTGTTTCAGTCAAATGGCGATGTTTCCTTTCTTGGGCACCATTATGCTCATGTGTATGAGGACATGGGATGCAGTGTTGTATTCCATGATCTGCAAGGTACTTAGTCAACGCAAGGTACTCCTTGGCACCATTAGTTTGCAGAGCCTTGATCTTTGTATTAAGTTGTAACTCTACCATTGTTTTGAATTGAATGAAAATTGATGGAACTTTTGACCTGTTTTGTAAAAAATAAAGCCAAGTGAATTTACTATAAGCATCCATAAACAGAATATAATATCTATAGCCTTCTTTTGAAGGTGTGGGAGAGGGACCCCATACATCAATGTAAATCAAAGCAAGGGGATAGTGATAAACAAAATCACAAACTGGAAACGGTAATTTGTGATTTGCCAAGACAACATGCTTGGCACACATATTTATTTTTCTCAGAACATGGAATGCGACAAAGATTCAAGACATGTTTGACAATTTTATTTGAAGAATGACCTAGCCTTCTATGTCAGGTATCAAAATTATTAGCATGAACAATAGAATTATAGGTAGACATAGGAAATGTTGATCTTGGAGAAATGAGCTTCAGATCTTCAAAGACATAAAGTTTATCCTTAAGACGACCTTTTTAGAAGAACCTGCTGAGTTTCCTGACATTTAACCACACACTTGTTAGAATGAAATTCAAAGAAAACACCATTTTCCTTTGCAAATTGGGAAACACTGATAAGATTTTTGGTTATATCAGGGACATATAAGAGATTTTGTAGGGTAAAATGAATATTTGTATTTTTTGAGTAAAAAGATAAATGTCCAACATGAGAAATGGTTAGAGCAGTACCATCTCCCTCGTGCACACGATCACCTCCATTGTATTCATTTTTTATCATGAGATTGCCAAGATCATGTGTTAGATGGTGGGTAGCACCGGTGTCCAGATACCAAGAATCATCCACGTGATTTGTAGAAGCCGCAAGCATATCCTAAACAGAGTGGTTGTTGGAGTCATCATTCTGGCTTTGGGTCACAGATAAGGTTGGTTCAATGAGATGTTCATCAAAACGATACCAACAGTGAAACGCAGAATGACCAACACGACCACAAAGTTGACATTGGAGTTTTGGACTACGACCTTGTGTGGAAGAAATGGAATTATGTCTACCACCGCGTCCTCTGCCAAGATTTCCTGATCTACCTGGACCATGACCACGAGGAGTGTTGTAAAACCCTCTTCTTGACTGATTTTGACTATGTACAGTGTGTGGTTGAATAGGGGTGGTGTCCCTTTGTTTGTGACGCTCCAATCTTTCTTCCTAGTGCATGAGAGAGGCTTCGATTTGAGGAATAGTGAAAGGTTCGGATTGGGTGAGACACGAAGTGATGAGCCCATCGTACTCAGGAAGACCATCAAAGATCGCATCAATATGTTCTTCATTTGTCAAGGGAGAACTGATTGCACCAAGGGTTTCAACAATTTGCTTGATTTGGACCAAATATTCGTTGATTGATCCCTATTTCTTGATGTTTCGAAGTTGAATGCGAAGTTTCTTGATTCGCGCTTTCGTTTGTGAAGAAAAATAGGTTTTCAGAATGGCCCAAATTTCATATGACCAGATGCAACCAACAACGCAAACGCGAAATTGATTGTCCATCGATTCCAAAAGCCAAGATTTGAGAAAGTTATCCTGCTATTCGAAATTTTCATATGCAGGATTGACGGAATCTTTCGCCTCATCTTCTTTGGTGAGAAACTTCGAGGGAATCGCGTGACCCCTAGCGATATCCTTTAATGGTTGATTCAGCAAGTTGCATCCAGGTGATCAGGAAGTTATCTTCCGTGAGCTTGCTGGAAATTGCTGAAGATAAGGTTTGAGGAACAAAGACTATGGAAGCGGAAGCCATGGATTTAGATTTGATTGGCTTAATCTGATACCATGTAAGGAGTATCTCAGCATTCATTGATTTTGTATTATTTGAATTATTGCATACGGAGATATGAAGATAAGACTTGTTTATATACATCTGGATGTAACTACTAACTACTCTAGCTATAAAGAGGGAGTTTGTTATAACAGCCTATAGGAAGTTATTTCCCTCTATCGTTTACAACCATAATATATAATAAAAACATATAATGACTTATTCAAATGCTTATTTACAAATCTTAATCACTTTATTTTTTTCCATTAATATATCCTAACACCACAATTTTCCCAGAAATATATAACACATTGTTAAAGATTCAAACTCCATAGTTGTGAAATAAACCACTTAACTTCTTAATTAATTTTATATATCTGATCATACTTTGAAATCAATTTATTTATTTATGAAATCAAGCACTTCTAGATCACTTCTAGTGAAGTAAATTTGACAATATTAACCATTTATGATAACAGCATTGGCATGTAAGTATATATTTGGAGGGTGGAGGAAACAATATAATTCTCTTCAGACTTCAATGCATGCTTTATATATGGCTATGTCTAGATCTGAAGCAGTGTGAGGATGAGATAAAAATATGGTGGTCCAACCCAAAGGTTAGTGGACTACAGCCTGCTGCAATATCTCACTGAGATATAGCTATTATTGCTATAGCATTGGCTATAGGTCTTGTCTTGTTTCCAAGTATAGGTTTGTGATTTTTCGTAAGGACCAAATGAAATAAGAAACTATATCGTTGCTTTCACTTAATTGAATCCGACCTACAGATGGAGAAATAGCTTGTTTAAGTTTTATTTGTATAAGTTGCATAGAAAACAAAATTAATTAACAATATATACATTATCTAAAAAAATTTCAATTACCATAATTATAATTAGGGTGTTTGGACCTCTGGTGAAAACTCGAGACATTCCTATAAATTTTAGTTTTTTGGTCGGCTATGAAATTAATTTTCGATTTAGGGTTTGATCACACTTAAAGTTGATTGTATTGCTGGGAATGAATGTGTATGTTTAATATCCAATTCATCATGTTATTAATTTTAGTAAAAAATTATTCTTTATTTTATTATTATATTTATTATTTTATTAAATTGTTAATTTGACAAGTCATTGATTAAAATTAGAGACTTGTTATTAAGATAGAGATTATGATAATGACAAACAAGTCCTTTATAATTTTAATCTAAATTGTTTTTTATCGTATGATTATTATGAATAAGACATTAATAATCCAGATAAATCAATATATATGTAATGGTCTTTAATGGATAAAGATTAACACATCTCATTTATTAAATTGCATATATAAATAATGTATATGTGGATGTCATCATTGAAGTGACTCAATTGAGAATTCCTAATAATTAATATTACATTGATATGTCAATATGAAGTTCTTAAGAATAAATATAATAATTTCCTTTGACTTGAAATTATCTTAATAATTGACAAGTTATTTGTTATATTTTAATTTTGATCACCTAATGTCTTAGGACATTAGTTGAATGAATATTGGATATGATTAAATACTTGTAGAATTAATGACTAATTAAGAAGGAATCTATCTACTCTAGGTAACGAGTTTGAGTTCTATGATAGAATTAAGACTTGACTAGAATAATTGAATGACATTAATTAAGGAAAGAGTTTATTAAGTTATTCATTGATTAAATATAATGTGTTAACTTACTAGAGTTTAACAATAATATTATACTCTAGAGTTAACCTTGAACTGGAAATGATGGAAGAAAATATTGTATTATTCTTCTATGCGTTCTTGAAGGTAAAATATATTATTTTATGTTATTCAGATTTTAAGGAGTATTGCTAGATGTCTACCTTGATTAGTAAGTTAATTATGATTAATTTACTACTTATTTAATATTAATCATATGGGGTTACACACAAACGAGTATTTTAATTTTTGCAAAATAAAATAATTTGATAATTAAATTAGAGAATTTAATTTAATCAAATAAATATTTTAATGAAATATTATTATATTCTTTGCTAGCACCAAGAATATAATTAATATAAACAAAGAGTATTATTTTATAAATGTGAAAGTTGTCCACAAAATAAGAATAAAATTCTATTACTACATATCAAAATAAGATCATGTGATTAATTATGGTAGTTAGTCGTGTGATTCATTTGAAATTATCTTTGTCTTATACCAGGGAACTTCTTAAGATAAAAGAATATGAGATAGTTCTTATTTCCAACTATAAAGATGAAGAGATATGAAATTATTTTAAATAAAATCTCTTTTTGAACAAAGTCAAAATTCATATCTCTTTAACAACACTGTAAATAAAGAATCTACCGGAGAGAGCAAAGTGTATCAAACACAAACGAGAAAATTTCAAGCCTAGTTTTTAGACCTAAAAAGTAGAAAGAAAATTTATTCTTTAAACGTTTCACCCATCAAATAGTTGATCGTAGAGATTGGTCTCGGTGTAAATACACGGAGAGTCTTTACATGAGAAAAATTTTATTGCTTCAAAAACGCACATCAGAGTACACAAATATGTTTTTCTCTACTTATTATTATATATCTTGAATGCAAAATATATCCTAATTTTTCACTGCAAATATTAGGAACCCTTGTATGTAACTAACACGTCCCTCCTCTTCAAGAGCATATTTGGGATCGAGTCTCCCTACAAACTTGGCATGTGTTGTCAGCTGAACAATACAATATTCATTAATTAGATATAGATTATCGGTATACATTATCTAATCTAATTTACTCCCTTCCTTTCTATTTATAAGATCCAGGATTGAAATGATGTTTGACATTTTTTATAAGACTCAATTTATAATATTCATTGTATTAATTATTTTTAGACTAAAATTACCCATAATTTAAAGAATAATATATTGATAAATAATTAGAAGAGAAAGAAATATTAAATATATGAATAATTTAAAAAAATATATAAATTTAAGATAAATTTATTACTATTAATTAAATTAACTATTTTTAAATGATTAATTAGATAATTAGATTTTATAAAAAGGAATGAAGTAAGTAATAACACATACAAATTTATAAACTATCAGTAGTTACATATAACCCTCCGACTATATGCCATATATCAGTCAATCTCTTGTCACACTTTTTGTTTTGTTCAACGCTGCTTTAGTAATTTTCTAACGAGTACATGGACATTTTGCTGCGGCTGGTATGCAAATTTTTACTCGTGCATGCATTTACACATATATTTACGTTAGTTTAATATAAATAGTATTTATTGTTGATTTAGTCTAGGTAATTCATCTAACAAACTTTATATACAATAAAAAAATATATTTCAATGACCTCTGCAACCAAAAAAGTTATATCCTAATATATATAAAAAAATATTGTGAGACTTATACCGTTGATCTATCAAATTTTAACTTGTAAGTATAGAAGAAATTATGAACATTGCTCAAATATGATATTAAAGGTTGTAGAAGCCCTTTTTTTGGTAGAGGTTGTGGAAACCATTTAATCTATTGTAAGAGTTAAGATGAGCCACCAACAGTTGTTATTAGTTCAAATAAAATTGAGTTTAGTCTCTTGATTTTAAGTAAAATCTTTAAGTTTGAATGTTGTAACTAAATAAAATGTAATTAGAAAGAAACTTAATTAAAAATGATTAATCAGATGTTTTAATAAAAATTAATTATTAATAAAATTAATAAATATTTCACAGCATAAAAAAATTAAGATGAGCTATCATGTCCCTTACAACATACCAAAGATTCTTCTAGTATTATACTTATGGGCCCATGTAAATTGATCTTTTAAGAGGTGTGCATTCTGCAGCAGAACACATACATGGTGTCTGGCATTGCATATAATCGTTGACTCTAACACCAAGCAATGACCATACATAGCATACACTGAGCGTCCGTGCTGTACCAATCCTAATAAAAAAATTGAAGTGCAAGAACTTTAAATTTTACCATCATATTTATCACAGGTTTTATTAGGTCGATCACTTAATTAATCAGAATAATCAATTAATTGGTATTAGCAAAAGACAGTGAAAAAGTTTCCACAAGGTGAAGCATAATTTTGTGACATTGGTATTAGCAAACATCTCTCCTCACATATTTGATATTTCACAATTAATGATCATCACAATTTTTATTTTAATTTGATCATCAATCCTCGCAATTTTTTCGAGGAATATATATGCAGAATTTTCTATAAATTAAGTAGCATTTTCCATTTAAAAAACTCTTCGTTCATTCATTCATATTAGATATATTATATTCTTCCGTACACTTATATTTTTTATATCAATTAAGAAGGACATAAAACATAAATGATTGAAATTATTATTATTGTTAAATGTAAATGTGAAGAAATATCTTTTCCAATTTTTCCAATATAGGAGAGATCGAAAGACTCGAAGATTAATTTTTTTTTAGTCTTTGTCTTTCCTAGTAAAAAATTTCAGTAGTTGAAAGGAATCGGACTCAGTAAATGTATACATTTAAAAATAAAAAATAAAACATTTGTGAAGCATCAAACTGTTTATGTTTTGTGCAATATATCATTAAACTTTATGGATTGGGAAAATTACTTAAAATTAAATACTCTTGGAAGATATATGAAACATGTTGATTTCGTCTTATTTTTTTACATTAATTATAAAAACAATTAATGTAAAAAATAAGACAAAAACAATAAGATGACACATCCTTTTAAGTGATGAGAATAAAACTTCATTTAACATAATATTTTATGTTATCTTATTGATAAAAATAACCCATAACATATAAATAGTTTTAAAACTATCCTATTTTGATACATAATTTTTTTATTACTTGTTTCGTAAAAAGTATCCAAAAAGATTATGTATTATATGCACGTAAAAAAAAAACTCATATATCTTCTTTACTGCTAAGTTTTACCAAGTCAATACAAAATTACACAAATAATATTTCATCTAAACCTAGTTTTTGCTTAAGAGTCAACAGCTGGCAAATGGATAGGGGGTGGGGGTAGCTAACAAAGGTAATGATTGGAGGCATTGAATACCCTAGCACTACTAACATAACCAAAAGAAAAAATAGGGTTCCATTTACAATTTTATATACTTCTTTTGACCATGTCACGGACGCAAAAGACATATATATTTATCCGTAACAAAAAGGTAGTGCTCAATTTAATTTTATTAATTTATGATTCTTGAAGATGAATAAATACAATTTCAAAAATAAATTATATGGTATCTTTATGAATATAACACTCGTACCCACTAAGCCTTTTTCAGGGCAGAATCGTTGCCAGCTTCCTCCTTAAGCTGGATATGTTTGAATGGAGAATAGAAGATCTAGAAGAGGCAATATTAGAATTTTAATTTTAAATTGAGAGAGTTATGAAATATTTTTAAAATAAATAAAGAGTAATTAAAAATTTATCTGATTATATACCATTTTTATTTTAAAGTATTTAAATACTGATTCAAATTAAAAAATAATGACCCCTCCCTTATTTTCCTGTCAAAAGGAAAAGGATTATTCTTATATATTACTTCCTGATATAAAATTCTAAATTTAATTGAAAAATAACAAAAACCATGGATTAATTTAATTAGCACAATTTCATGTTAATTTATGTACGTGGTGGTATACAAGATGTGTCGAGGATAGTGTTCTAAGTTTTATCTATTTTTATATAAAGTATTACTATCCAGTATTTAAAAGCATAAAACTAAAAAATTAAAAAATATTTTTTAAAATCAATAGAAAATATGTATTAAAAATTATAGTTAGGATGCATTAAAAGTCAGTATATTGATAACAATTTTCCATATTTATTTTCATTCATTGGCTAGACACTACAAGAAATGTTTCATGTAGTGACTGAGAAAATGTCACTAGGGGTGTGTTCGTTTACAGGAAAAGACGGTAGAAAATGAGAGAAATAAATACTAAAAGGATATGTAATTGATATTTTTACATCTTATTTTAATTCAAAAAATTTATCTTAATCTACATTTTTTTTCACCTACTGGCGGATCCTAAAATCTGTAGATAAAAGACGTTCTAGAATGTTTTTTTTCTCTACAACAATGTTAATGAGATTTAAAATTAAAATAATAAGTAAACTACTTAAACTCCTCATCATTAGGCTAACTTTAATAATTATTGACTACTTTTTTAAGGAAATTATTGACTACTTAAATTCTTTTTTAATACAAATGTTTTATTTAATTTCTTCAGCCGAGGCACTAATTAGTATTTGCTATTATTTTAATCTATATCAAAGCTTTTGATATTTAACACTACTTAATCTAGACACAAAAAATTACTCATAAGATTGTGACAGTATGAATACAAATATAATATTTTTAATTCAGTTAAATGTGGTGCTTTTAATGAATATGTCTATTTATCAATTTTAGCATTAAAGAAATAATATATTTTTTCGAAGGGAATAATTTTATGTTATTGATTCATAATAAAAACACATAAAAAAATCACATTTAATTAAAGTGTGAATAATAAATTAATTCAGATATATGCAATGCATATGCACAAATGTCCATTACATGCCAAGCACGAACTTAAAAATTACAAATGACATGAGTAAGAATACAAATATTTTAGTAACATTTAATCTAAACTTGATTAGGGTTCCTTCTAGATTCATTGGGGTTGAATTTGGGTCAAGTTGAAAGAAAGAAAAAAGAGAACAAAATCCGTGCTGTAACGAACGAATTGGATTCAGAAATAGTCCAAGACAACATAACCTAACCCAACTAAGGACTCTCCCAATTTGAAGTGCTTATTTGTCTCCGAAATTATTGATCATGTAGTATAATATAATGCATACAAAATATTTATAAAATAAAGGACGAATCTATCTTCAAAGCTAACATGGACATGAGATATTTGACCATGTTAAGACCCTCCATTTATTGCCCCCATCAGATCCGCATAATAATAATAAAAATAAAAAATACCCCACGCTAGAATACCCCCGTGTTGACCACCATTTTGGAACAGGCCAATGAGAAGAGCGCGTGGGTCAAAGAAGGGTTTGGTGAGAGTGGGTGAGAGGAAGAAGAGTAGAGAACCGCGAGTAGTGAATTATAGAGAGGGGGCCACCATGTGAAATTGCCAACACTGTTCAAAACCAAAATGAAAATTGAAATTCTCTTCCTTTCCTTTGCCTTCTACTGAACACTCATACTCTCTCACTCTCCCATCCACGTCACCATAAAAGAAAAGAAACCCTACACACTCTTATTCTCACTCCTATTCATTCATTCAGCTTCCCCTTTTTTACGTCCCATCCTCTGTCTCTCTCTATAAAATTAAGGAAAAGCACAACATAATATTTCTATGAAAGATGAAAAAAAAATTAGATAATTATTTAATTATAATTCATTATATATAATAAAATTATTAATTTTTAAAATAATTTAAATAATAATTTATAGTTAAATCACGGTAAATATATAATCATTAAACTCATGTTGAAATTTCATTCGAATAATTCTTAATTCTCTTATTATATTTTCTTATGATAAGTTTTAAATATATTTAATATTTTTAAGATAATAAATATTTTTTACTTTTCATTTAATGCTTATCGTAAAAGGTAATACGAAGATTTTTAAGAAAATATAATAGGAGAATTTAACCTTATTCATCTCACCATTAATTTTTTAAAATATTTATTTATAAAAAATTATTATATTATTAAATTCAATGAATGGCTAGGATCAATGTGTGCAGCGGGGATGTGTTCCCACGCCTATTCACAATAGATAGATAGGAAAAGAGAAATAAATAAATGGAAAAACATTCATCCAATACCGGAAGTTTTCGGTATAAGAGAATGGGTGATTGGCTCAATTTTATAAAAGCTTTTAAAAATATAAGGAATTTTTTTCAAGAAGAAACCATGAAAATTAGCTTTTAAAAAAGTTAATTGAAGGTTAACTTTTAGATAACTTGTGTTGTGCGTAGTTTTTTTTTTTTTTATACCAAAAGTCTCAATTAGGAGTGAACACCAATTGGTTACAGTCAGATTTGACCAAAATATCAAAAAGCTGAAACAAACCAAAGAAGTAAAAATTTACATTGATAATGTTTGATTGTGTTGTTAGCTTAGTCAGCTAGCGAATCGATCAGGTCGCAATTGACTTGAGTCACTACATGCAGAGAGTAATCTTTGAAGCCTTGCCTTCTTCCTCTTCTCAACAAAGCAATGTAGCTCTTTCTTCCTTCCTTCACTAAAAGCATTGAAGTGTGTTCTTTATGAGCATGTGTTGGCCTCACCTTTCTCACTAAAAAAAATATTTATTTATTCCAATAATCAAAATGAAATATGACTTTTGCGTATGTCACAATGTCACCTCTCTCCAATGCACAGCATAAATATAAGAACCAATTTTTGTCATAGAATTCAAATAAGAAACCTGCATTAGAAATTACCTTAGATCATTCGCGTTTCTTCGTAAAATGTAAAACTTTAATCATTAAAGTTGTATTAATACCCAATGAATATTTGAAATTATATTGTTATACTTGGTATTCGAGGCCCAAGAAACCTCCAGAAAGCGAGAGAGAAAAGGAAGGAACGTAATGTATTTTATTCATGCCTCAACTGTTGATTTACATGGTATTTATAGATGATTAGAAGCTTCTAGATGCCTTCTAACAGAACTAACAAGCTGAACAATTATCCTTCTAACAGAAATAACATAAAAGATTCCCTCTAACATCACTGAAGCTAATCTTTGTGCCCCACACCCGCTACGCGCCCCACTCTGCATGGCTTCATTCATACTCCTTCAAATACGTTGGAGTGGACCTCACCCACAGTGGCCTTGTCCTTGTTTCTACCTGCACCTCCCTTGCTAACGGTACCCCCTCAGTACCCTTTCTCGTAACACTCCCGTAACAGAAGGCTTGAGAAGAGAAACATGAAAAACAGGGTGGATGCACGAGTACTCTAGGAGCTGCAACTTGTAAGCGACCTTACCCATACATTCTGATGTGAACCTTACGGGGCGGATCGCTTGATACAGGCTACGAATATTTGGATGACGCCACTTCCAGTGAAGGAAGATGAGTCAGGGTAGACGCCACTTCCGGTGAAGGAAGATAAGTCAGGATAGACGCCACAAGGATTACCTTGATAAGTCTGATAATTGGTTCAACAAGGAACCCAGAGAGAAACTCTCACCAAATTTTATCAAATGCCAAAAGTTCTTTTATTCAAAACAAAAACCAATACTTATAGTGTAGCTGAACTAAAAGATAAAAATAGACATGGGCCTTCTAAACAGTTTGGGCCAAAATTACAATAAAAATAAATTATAACTAAAAACTTATTTAACTTGAGCCTTCAAATTAGTTTGGGCCTTTAGCAACAATTAATAGTCTTGATAGTGTCTTTGTCTCTGGGCCTTCATCCTTCTCCACTTGGGCCTTCATCCTTCTCCACTCGGGGGCTTTGTCCTTCTCCACTTGGGCCTTCGTCCTTCTCCACTTGGGCTTTTAGTCTGTATTTGGCCAGTTTCATGATTCTCATCATTCCTTCCTTCTTGGAAAACATTTGTCCTCAAATGTCTAGGATCATCACCGGGTTCAACTACCACTTCCTTCCTTTTCTTGTTGACTTGCTTGGCATAGCTTTCATTCTTCTTTGCAATTTGCACCTTCACTTGGTCATACAATCTTTTCACATACTGAACTTTGACATGTGCATCCTTACGTTGAGTCTCTTGGGGATTGCTTTTGTAAGTTGGCATGTTAGGCAATGAAGCTCCGGGGAGGAGATCAACTTGATGTTCTATGCCTCTTGAAGGTGGCAGTCCATGAGGAATCTCCTTAGGAAAGACATTTTTAAATTCCTGCAATAAGGGTTGAACACTAGGAGAAATAGAAATAGTAAACTCATTAGAATTATCAGTAGAAATTTTACTGTCTTTGTAATACTGTAGATTGAGTGGTTCATGAGCAGGTAACACTTTCCTCACTTCACTCGCTTCTGCAAAATAATTAAATTTTCTCTCATGTGTATCACTCTCTCTCTTATGTGTATCACTCTTTTCCTCGGGTGTATCACTCTTCTTTTTCATATTCCTTTGTGTTGCCTCCCTATTTTCTTTCTCTTGTTCTCTCTTTTCTCTCATTCTGATTTGGTCATCACACACTTCTCTAGGGGATAGAGGTTTAAGAGTAAACGAGGAAGATTTGGCTATTCGTCTGTAGGGCTCTCCTTTGTTACGGTTCAACAAACGTTGCATTTGTGTAGTCCACGCATCCAGAAATAAGCGTTGAGATTCGTCCAGTTGATGATATACACCACCATTGTCACCAGCTCTTGCCATGATTAAGGAACAAAGAATTTTGCAGTAAATAAAAAAAAATTCAGAACCTCACCACACTCTACTCACGTGTTTCTCTCTTTGATGGTAGTTCACTCGTGTTTGATGCTCTCAATATAGGCTTTTGTGTGATGTTTTCACTCTTGCCTTTTACCACTCACTCCCTCTTAAGTTCCTGGATGAATCAAATTAGACACACAAGGTATATAACAGGAAAGACAATTTAATTATCACAGACTGTGTAGCAAATTTAATTTGGATAACAAATCAGATTTGATTTTGGTTAACAGATTAGACTTGATTTGGATTTAGATTTGATTTGGATAACAGATTATACTTGATTTGGATAGCAGATTGGATTTGATTTGGATAACAGACTAGACTTGATTTGATTTGGATAACAAATTTTGATTTGATTTGATTTGGATAACAGATCAGATTTGGATAACAAATTAGATTTAATTTGGATAACAGATATGATAACAAATAAGATAATAGATAAAATAGCAGATAAGATAACAGATATGACAAGTAAACTTTAAATGCTCATAACTTTTGCTACGGTTGTCTGTTTGAGGCCCACTATATATCAAAACACTCAGAATTTAGAAGAGAATCCAGATATACACAATTTTCTGCCAAAAAAAAAAGCCTCTAACTGCCTCAATTTCGTGTTCAAAGATCAAACACCCACTTTTTCTTTTTTCTCTTTCTTCTTTTCTTCTCTTTTTATTTCAAAATTTCTGCAACTCTTTTTTTACTTGAAACAGAACTCAAACAAATTTTTTTTGACACAAAGTCTGAAAGATACTAGAAACAAGAACAACAACAAGAACACAAACGTGACAAGAACAAGAACGAAACAAAGACACAAACAAGAACGCAACAAGACGCAAACAAGAAAACAAATAACAAAACAATGACAAAACACGAACCTGGACAAATTACAAAGAAAAATAATAGGATAAGATAGAACCTGTATCAAGAGCCGAAGCTCTAATACCAGATGATGTGAACCTTACGGGGTGGATCGCTTGATACAGGCTACGAAGATTTGGATGACGCCACTTCCGGTGAAGGAAGATAAGTCAGGGTAGACGCCACTTCCGGTGAAGGAAGATAAGTCAGGATAGACGCCACAAGGATTACCTTGATAAGTCTGATAATTGGTTCAACAAGGAACCCAGAGAGAAACTCTCACCAAATTTTATCAAATGCCAAAAGTTCTTTTATTCAAAACAAAAACCAATACTTATAGTGTAGTTGAACTAAAAGATAAAAATAGACATGAGCCTTCTAAATAGTTTGGGCCAAAATTACAATAAAAATAAATTATAACTAAAAACTTATTTAACTTGAGCCTTCAAATTAGTTTGGGCCTTCAGCAACAATTAATAGTCTTGATAGTGTCTTTGCCTCTGGCCTTCATCCTTCTCCACTTGGGCCTTCATCCTTCTCCACTCTGGGGCTTTGTCCTTCTCCACTTGGGCCTTCGTCCTTCTCCACTTGGGCCTTTAGTCTGTATTTGGTCAGTTTCATGATTTTCATCACATTCAGTAACTCAAAAAGGGCCATAGTATCGTTATCCCAATTTCGAGTAAGCTGCACCAGTCACTGATGTCTGCCTGTGTGGCCTGAGTTTAACCATAACCCAATCCCCCACCTTGAATTCTTGGTCATGACGGTGACGATCAGCATTAGTTTTCATACGGTCTTGAGCCTTGAGTAGCTTGCGACGCAACAGCTCAAAAACAACCTCACGTTGACTCAGTATCGCGTCCACTGCTTCTACGTTGGAAGTGCCAGAAATGTACTAAGGATAGGTGGGAGGTTTCCGGCTGAAAGTGATTTCGAAAGGTATCATTCCTGTGGTGGAGTGGCATGATGTATTATAGGACCACTCAGCCTAAGGTAGGTAACGCCCCCATGTCGAAGGTTTCTCATGCACGAAAGCCTGCAAGTATTGTTCCACGATGCGATTTGTTACCTCCATTTACCCATCTGACTGTGGGTGGTACGCGGAGCTTAACCGAAGCTTTGTGCCA
Source organism: Glycine max (assembly GCF_000004515.6). NCBI lineage: Eukaryota > Viridiplantae > Streptophyta > Magnoliopsida > Fabales > Fabaceae > Glycine > Glycine max. The sequence goes on along the minus strand of NC_038247.2, from coordinate 21,220,882 downwards.
CTTAATGTGAAAAGTTCTCGCCAAAACTTGCTAATAAACAATGGATCCCGATCCGAAATGATGCTCTTGGGCATGCCATGGAAGCGACCCACCATGTTTACAAACAAAAGAGCCACCGTATGGGCGGTGTGTTAAGTAGGTAGCATGCCTAAATGCAGTCCCTTCGAAAAACGATCAACCACCACGAAGATGTATGTGTTGCCGTGATACGCTGGAATACCAGTGATGAAGTCCATGGATAGGTCTTCCCATGGTCGCGTCGGAACTGGGAGAGGACAAAAAAGCCCTGCTGGTTTGCGGTTATCGTATTTAGTGTACTGACATGTCACGTAACCTGCGATAAACTTTTGGGTATCCTCCTTGATCGTAGGCCATGTGAAGTTGTCTTGCAGGCGATGTAGAGTCTTTTGCACTCCCATATGACCACTGGTAGGAGATTGGTGGAACTCTTCTAGTAAAAGCTTGATGAAGGAAGAGTTAGAAGGGAGCCAAATGCGTCCTCGGTGCAGGATGAACCCTTCAGTCAGTGTATAATCCGCATATGCTACAGGATCTTCTCGAATGCGATCACGTAAGTCCAGGAAGGCCGTAAGAGAAGCTAATTCCTTACGAAGATCTTCAAGGAAGACGAATCGCGACATGGACAAGAGGTAAAGAGAGGCAGCTTGGCATTCCATGGCTCGCGACAACGCGTCAGCCACGACGTTGGACTTCCCGGCGTGGTACTGAATTGTATAGTCGAAGCCTAGCAGAAGAGCTAGATATCGATGCTGCTCTGGTGTTTGAATGGTTTGGTTCATGAGCTCACTTAGGCTACGATGATCTGTTAGTATCACGAAGTGGTGCCCCAAAAAGTACTGGCGCCACTTTCAAACCGTTGTTGTGATTGCCGCTAACTCACATACGTATGTAGATGAGTTCAGTAGTCTAGGACAAAATTGCTTACTGAAGTAAGCGAGAGGGTGGCCTCCTTGCATCAGAAATGCCCCCATACCCGCACCTGATGCATTTGTCTCAACCACGAATGGTGCACTGAAATCCGGCAACGCGAGAACTGGAGCCGCCGTGAGGGCATTCTTGAGGTTCTGAAATGCTTCAGCAGCGTCCTGGTTCCAACTTAATTGCCCAAGGCACAAAAGTTTCGTGAGTGGTGCTGCCAAGGTTGCATACCCTCGGATAAACCTCCGATAAAATCCAGCGAGGCCGAGAAACCCGCGCAAAGCTCGTGGAGAGCGAGGTGTTGGCCATTGTTGTATGGCCTTAACCTTCTCCGGTATCGGTGTGACTCCATTACCAGCTACCATGTGCCCGAGATATTCTAACTGCTATTGCGCGAATGTACATTTCGAGCGCTTAAGGGAGAATTGTCCTGCCATTAACACCTGAAAAGTTGTTTCTAAATGGAGAAGATGATCGTGAATGGTTTTGCTATATATCAAAATGTCATCAAAAAAGACAATGATGTATTTTCTTAAGTATGGCTGAAACAACTGGTTCATCGTGGCTTGAAAAGAGGAAGGAGCATTGCATAATCCAAAGGGCATCACCCGAAACTCGTAGTGCCCTTGATGAGTATGAAACGTCGTCTTGCTGATATCGTTTGGGTTCATCAATATTTGATGATAGCCTTGCATCAAACCTAGTTTAAAGAACCACTACGCCCTTCCCAGTTCATCGAGAAGCTCGTCCATCGTTAGAATGGGGAAACGATCGCGCACGGTGATGGCATTGAGGGCTCTATAGTCCACACAAAAGCGCCATGATCCATCTTTCTTCCTTACCAATAAAACAGGTGAAGAAAATGGGCTGGAACTAGGTTGTATAAACCCTCTCGCAAGCATGGCTGCTACTTGTTCTTCTGTTTCTTTCTTTTGAAAATAGGGGTATCTGTAAGGCCTAACATTCACTAGGGTTGAGTTTGGTAATAGGTTGATGGTATGGTCTGTTGGCCGTGACGATGGCAGGTTCATGAGAGGCTGGAAAAGGGAAGCATATTTGGTTACTAATGTATCGATTTCTGGTAAGGGGTGGGTCGTTTGAGGAGTAAGTTTGGTGGTTGATTCAATACGAATGTGAAAAAAAGTGCTAGTAGGATTTGTGTGAGCAAACCTGCGTAATTGCGAAGGTGATACCTGCTCAACATCCTTCTCGCGATCTCCCTACAGCTCGATTAGCTTGCCATCCGTGATAAACTTCATTGTTAAGGCGCCGTAGTCTGTTAAAACTGGTCCAAGGGTTTTTAACCATTGCACTCCTAGCACTACATCATCTCCACATAAAGGTAACATGTGGAAATCAATGGTGAAAGATTGTTGTTGAATATGGACCTGTACGGCGGTGCACAACTGATGGCAGCGAATCTCCTCTCCATTCCCCACCGTGACACGGAGTGGTGTTGTTTCTGTTGGCTTTAGCCCTAAGTTTACTACCACGCGATTATGGAGGAAATTGTGTTCTGCCTCCATCTATCAAAATACTAATAGGTTGATTGTTGATAAGGCCTTTCAGACGTAATGTTTCCGGTGCTAGGTGACCGGATAACGCATGGAGACTCAGCTGTGCCGGTGGTGATTCTGGTAGTAACTCTGGTGTAGGCGAAGCATCGCGCAGTTGGTCTACTTCCACCATAGGTTCCTCATCTTCCATGACTAGCAAAAATAAGGAGGATGCACACTTGTGTCCTCGAGAGAATTTCTCGTCACAATGAAAACATAGCCCCTTCTCGCGATGACTTGCCAGTTCTTCCGGCGTCAATCGTTTAAAGGGAATGGATGTTGAGTTGCGTACTGGTTTTGGAAGCAGTGACGGTGTCGTGTTTGCGGATGAAGAACGTGCAGTGGTGGATCCCGCCGTGGAGGTTGGTGTGCGATATGGTGAAGGGCGACGAGCATCAAGTAACTTTCCTTCCTGTAATCGTGCGTATGACACTGCTTGAGCTAACGAGATAGGTTGCAACACCTGCACTTCTCTACGAATAGATGGACTCAATCCTGAGATAAAACAGCTTAGTACAAATTGCGCCGGTAAACCAACTATCCTATTTGCTAGGGATTCAAACTCCGAGAGGTACGCCATTAGCGACGAACGCTGCTGAAGTTTGCAAAGTAACCCCGTAGGATCTTCATACGTTGTCGTAGCAAAGCTCGAGTGAAGGGCGTGAAGGAAAGCTGACCACGAGGACAACTGCGCATTACGATGCATCCACTGGAACCTTGACAATGCTGGTCCCTCCATGTAGAAGGAAGCTATCGTTAATCGCTCCAGATCCGGCATTGCATGATACTCGAAGAATTGCGTGATTTTGAAGATCCATCCAGTTGGATCGGAGCCATTGAATCGCGGAACGTCCAGCTTCATACGATGCAGTGGATTGTGCGATGGTGTCTAACCTGCCGATGACGATGGCAGCGTTTGCGATTGTTGCTGATTTGCTTCGAGTTGCGACATTCGGTGTAGGAGATCGCCAATCTTTGAGTTCATGGCGAATTGTGACGCTATGAGTTATGCAATTGTGTCTTCGAGACGATCTATGGATGCCTTAGATCGCGTGGATTCCGCCATTGATGCTCAATGAAAGCACCACTGTTATACTTGGTGTCATACCCTAATTTCATCCGGGGACCATCCGTTTGTTGGGATGCGACCCTCGTTTGACCACTTCGAGGTACTTGGCACCCATCGTTAGGCAATCCGTGAAGTTCCGTGACATGCCGAAAGTCGAAAGGAAGCATCATTGCACAATCCGTGAGGTTCCGTAACATGTCATAAGTCAAAATGAAGCATTGTTACACAATTCGTGAAGTTCCGTAACATTCCGGAAGGCAAAAAAGGGATGATTGTGTAATCCGTAAGGTTCCGTGACATTACGGAAAGAAAACAAGTATCGTTATGAAATTCGTAAAGTTTCGTAACGTTACGGAAAAATAATCAACAAAAAAGACAGGGGGTGTATTTAGTAAATAGGGGGTGCAAATAGCAACCAGACCCACTTGGGCCTTCGAGGAAGCAACCTAACTCGCCTGGGCGAGCTGGGTGGCAAGGTCCTCCCTCATTTTCCTATAAATAGGGGGAGGAGGGAAGAACAAAAATGTTCAACCCTCTTGGTATCTGAGAATCACTTAAAATTAGTGAGAAAAATTGTTTCCGTGAAGAAAATCCAAGCCGAGGTGCTTCCGTAACGCTTCCGAGACGTTTTTGTGGGTGATTTCGCAAATATTTTCAACCGTTATTCGTCGTTCTTCGTTCGTTTTTCGTCGTTCTTCGGTCTTCAATCGATAAGTTCTCAAAATCGAACTTTTCAATTCATTCTATGTACCCTTAGTGGTCTCATTTGTTTCACGTGCTTTTATTTTTGTTTCATTTACTTTCCGTACCCCCTTTTGACATGCTTTAGTCATTTATTTAAGTCATTTTCTCGTCTAATCAAAAATAAAATAAATTTCCACCGATCATTCGTATTGTAACACCTTTTAATTTCTGTTAAAATGAAATCCGACCGTTCGATCATGTCATAACCACGTTTAAAACCCAAAAGAGGCAAAATAATAATATAATAATAAAAAAATATCTTTTAGTAAAATAATCAAAAAGATCAATCGGACTTTTTTTTTTCTTTGAGATTTTTCTTAATCGAATTGACTAATAACCAAAGTGAAACTAAGGCTAAAATCAATTCATAAATCAAACTTTTGTCATCACCTAAAAAAGCCATTTTTAAAGGTCCAATGCCTTGAAATGGTCTTTTCCGCTTTTATTGGTTAAACGTAGATTTCTAAAGGCCTAAAATCAACATGTAGCTTTATTTCCTCTTTCAAAAATAATAAGAGATCATTAATGGTCCAATACCTTAATGTTTTCTCTCCTTTCAAAAAGAACCGAAAGATTGTTTAATGGTTCAACGCCTTAAATGACCTTTCATTCAATCAAAATATATCTTGCAAAAAAGATAAAAACAAACTTAACCAACACTTAGTTCACAAAGAACTACGTAAGTCTGATTTCCTCATCATAATTGAGGAATATGTAGGAGCAAGGGAAACACCCTCGTCAACCACAAAAAGATAAAAATATAATAAAATGGCATAAAAAGACGTAAGAACGTAAAAAAAGGAAAATAACATAAATTGAAGTCATATTTGCACATTTGATTAAAGGTTGTCGTCTCTTGCGACGGACATGTAGGGTGTTAATACCTTCCCCGTGTGTAAATACAACTCCCGAACCTTTCACTTAAAGTTCATAGACCACGTCTTTTTCGGTTTTTCCGACGTTTTCCTCAAATAAACGTTGGTGGCGACTCCGCGCATATTCCTTTCTTGGAAGATGCACCCGCGAGTCACGCGTCGCCCTCCCGCTGAAGGGTAGGTTGCAACACTTGGTATTCGAGGCCCAAGAAACCTCCAGAAAGCGAGAGAGAGAAAAGGAATGAACGTAGTGTATTTTATTCATGCTTCAACTGTTGATTTACATGGTATTTATAGATGATTAGAAGCTTCTAGATGCCTTCTAACAAAACTAACAAGCTGAACAATTATCCTTCTAACAGAAATAACATAAAAGATTCCCTCTAACATCACTGAATCTAATCTTCATGCCCCACACCCGCTACGCGCCCCACTCTGCATGACTTCGTTCATACTCCTTCAAATACGTTGGAGTGGACCTCACCCGCAGTGGCCTTATCCTTGTTTCTACCTGCACCTCCCTTGCTAACGGTACCCCCTCAGTACCCTTTCTCGTAACATATATCTATTATTAAATCAACTTTGCAATATTTTTTTGTTATGTTATTCATTCGGTTGGATACACTTTAATTAATTTTGAATTTTTTACTAACTAAAAAGTTTTTTTTAGCGGTGAATGAAAAACTAAAGACAGCAAACAAAAAAGAAAAGCCAAAAGAGATGAAGGAACCATACTTTGTCATCCAAAGAGCACAGAAGTTTGCTTCTCTATAAACATGAGGAATTGAAAAGTTCCATTGGAGATGAAGGAAAAACCTAATTCTGGAGATAATGGCATGATGAGGGTGAGTAGGAACATAGGTTTTGATAAGATCAATTGATGTTGAGAGTCAGTTTCACAAATCAAATTTATGATTCTCATTTTCCACGCCAGTTGCATTCCCTGCAAAATAGCAAAAAGCTCTGCTTTGAGGTTTGTTGATAGACCACAGCTACCTGAGTAACCACCATACCATTGACCAATGTTGTCACCAATGATTCCACCAAAAAAGGTCGTGGCTTGCCAAAAGAGCTTCCATATACCATCAGGTGGAGTTGTCCACTTCACTTGACCCAAAACGCAAATTTTTTAAACGTTGTTAAAAGTAGTATTTTTTTTAAAAGTTAATTTCTAATTTTTTGTATTTTTTTTCTTCTTGTCATTAAATATTTATTAAATTTTCTTTTTAGTTTTTTATTTAAGATAATTTTTTATTATTTTTATTTTTTCTGTAATTTTACATTTTTTTAACTATTTCAACAAATAATATTTATAATTCAATGAGATAATTTTTTAACTTTCAATTAAACTAATTTTTCATCCAATTTTATTAAACATAACCTATTTTCTCAATTTACTAACTAGAAACCCAAATTAACCTGCGCATAAACATGTTTTCTACTTGATTTAGCTGGGTTAATGGGTTATATTGGACGATTTGCATAATTTTTGTTTGCATAAAATGTTTTTTCTTGCATCAAACATTCAACTTGAAAATGTACAAGTCAGTTTTCTTTTCCTTATGATTGACCAAATTTATTTTGTGGAACCCACATTATTCAACGCATCTTATGTTAACCAAAGTAGAAAATCGATTTAGGTAACTTATTTATTTGTTTTATATTACATATTAAATAAGTTTTACTTTATTTAATTTTTAAATTTAACTTAAATATATTTTTTAATAAAAAAGGCTATTTTTTAAAAAAAAATTAATATAAATTATCTTTTTTATATACTTTACATTGAACAACGATTCCCTCGAATAACTGTACTATGTATAATAAACAAAAATAATTCATAAACATTAAAAGCTCATATAAACCTAAAATAAAAAGAGAGAAAATGATAAATAAAATAATTAATATTTTTTACATAAATATAATAAATAATTAGGAATAAGAAAAAGAGATAAAAAATATCTATAGAATACTTATACAAATTTCAATATGATAAAAATTATAATATCACTTTTCTTTTTTAATAACCACAATTAGAATATATTTGGTTGAGATGATAAAAATAAAAAAAAATATTTAAATTAAAGTAGAAAATGAAAAGATTAGAAAGTATGAGAATGAGACTCTCTCGGAAACCACTTTATTTTTTTTATTTCTCTAGCTCATTTTTCGCTTGTCAAGCACACTCTTAGAGTATTTGACTTGTTAATAGAATCCCAAAATATCTAAAAAGTTTTAATCTTTGAGCAAGCTAGCCAATTACACTTAAAACTTCAAAATTGTTGTTTATTTTATACTGAAAAAATTTCTACAATCGTTAAGGTAAATTTAGCAGTGAGAGAGTTTGAGTAATATGTACGACATTAAAAAACCTCTAACACCAAGTACATGCAATTATTGTTAAAAAAAGCTAAAACTAAAAATCTTCCTCTCACGGTATACCTGTAGACGGTACTGTAGGCGATTCTCTTGAGAATACATTTATTATTTTTCACATTTTTTCACTTATATTTTTTTCTGGAAACGTATATCTACTCTCTTTTACTAGTATTATTATTATTATTATTTAATTTCGTTTTTTTATTAAGTTTAATGGTGATCCCAAATCTCTGTATAAATGTAAAAGAGTAAAAAATATGAGTATGATAATAAAAAATTTATGTAATAGGATGAGAGATGAAAAAAGTTAAAAATATTAATAAAATGTTTAAAAGATTAGAGTGTTTGTGTATGACAATTTTATTTCTACTTCTTTTTCTCTGTCGCTGAAGTATGAAAAGACCAAAATAAAACGCTCCCTTCCCCCTTTCCCTCTCTATCTCCTTTTCTTTCCTTCTCACGAAATCTCTCTCCTTTTCTTTCCTTCTAACGAAAAAGAGAACAAAAACCAGAAACCCTTTCCCCGTGAAAACATCTACCTCAAACCTCAAACCCTCATCACTCTCATTCATTCATCATACTAATCCTCGTTCCTTTCACTTTTCTATATACCCCAAAGCAAAAAAAGAAAAAAAAGTCACATAAACCTCACTTCCTCAACCTCAATCCAACACAACAACAAAAAAAATCAAAAACAAAAAAACCTCACTTTGATCACACAGATCACACACACAAAAAAAAAGTTACCTAAATTGAACCTACCCCAGTAGGTTCTACAAGCTCTTGATCATGGACTCAGCATCAGGGGAGGCACCACCACCACCCCAACCCACTTCAGTAGAAGCTCCACCACCATCAGGCTCTTCAGCTCCAGCCACATCAGCACCAGCACCAACACAACCCGAAGGATCATCGCCGGCGCCGCTGAGTCGCTACGAATCGCAGAAGCGACGAGACTGGAACACTTTCTTGCAGTACCTGCAGAACCACAGGCCCCCATTAACGCTTGCACGGTGCAGTGGCGCACACGTCATTGAGTTCTTGAAGTATTTGGACCAGTTCGGAAAAACCAAGGTTCATGTCACCGGGTGTCCGTACTTCGGGCACCCCAACCCTCCTGCACCCTGCACCTGCCCTTTGAAGCAGGCGTGGGGAAGCCTTGACGCCCTCATCGGGCGACTCAGGGCGGCCTACGAGGAAAACGGAGGCCGCCCTGAGTCCAACCCATTCGGCGCCAGGGCCGTCAGGACTTGCCTCAGGGAGGTAAGAGAAGGTCAGGCTAAAGCAAGAGGGATCCCTTATGAGAAGAAGAAGCGAAAGAGGACCACCATGACGGTATCCGCGGTGAGTAGTGGTGGTGGTAGTAGTAGTGCAGTTGCTGCTACGAGTGGCGGTGGTGACAGTGGTGATACCATTATTGGTGGTGGAGTTGGTTCTAGTGCTAGTTTAGCTTCTACAACAACTGCCACAGCTAATGTTACTACAACCACAGTATAGTTTTAATAGTTATTTATTTGTTTTTCTTTCTTTCCTTTTTTTTACATTACTATCTATTTTTAGTTTTCTAAGGAAATTAATTGTGATTACAAGGCTTATATAAATTCAGTTGCATATGCATATTTTATTATGGCGATTTTCCATCAACGAAATTTAGGTGTATATATTAATTGTTTATGTTTCATGCGCAATCATTCTGATCTTTGTGAGCTATTGAGCTAAAGTACTATTCGTAATGTCGTTATTCTCATGCTAGCTTGCTGTAGTTCACATGGCACTTCATCACTAGGTTTCTTCTCATTTGATATATTTTGCTATGTATATATATTTTTTAATTTGGTATTGTTTTTGGGAGGAGATGGTGTTTGATGCTTATGTTAAGATTTAAGGAATGAAGCATCAACTATAGTACTGGAGTGTTATAGGAATGAACTTGTTGCTAGAATAGACAACTCCACATGAGCATTTCATTTTCATGAACTTAGACTTACAACTCCTTGTTTTCATTTCTGGTTCCTTTGTCGGGTTTACTGTTGGAGAGCGAAGGAGAGAACTCAAAGGCTGTTGCTACATTTTTTTTCCTTCTTACTAGGAAGAATATATTCCTATGATGCCATTAAGGAAACTAGCAAGCTAGCACATCGTTTCTCTTTGTTTGAAATGACATTTCGTTTTTGTCTTGACTTGGTGAAGCTCCAATCAGTGGGGTGTGCATATATACCTATATGCACAACAATTTGGCCAAATTTTGAACAATGGGAAAGAAGAAAATATTTAAAAAATCACAATGATGTCTTAATCCGTGATAGTCATCCTGCAAAGTTAGATAGATTAGAGGGCTATATCATAGAATTGGCCCTTTCATTATGATAATAATCATAATCATTTATGGATTGAAGGGTAGATAATTATTAGAATTTTAATTTTTTTCCCCTCGTCATTGACTTATAGTGATGCTGGCTAGTAAGATGGTAAACAACACATAGAATGAGTCAATTAGAAGGTCTAATCCTTTTTTATACTACTACATGCAACACTGTTCAATGGTCCCCGGGTTTCTATATACCTTGATATCTGCTGGTCTTCATGCACCAGTGATACACACGTGTGCTTATCATTTTACAACATTTTTTTGAGCTTCTGTTTCAGGTGCCCCTTTGCAACATGATCTAAGATTGTGTTCATAAGATTTTGTTTTTCAGCTTTAGAATTTTGGCTTCTTTTATTTATTTATTTTTCTCTTGGCGTAAGTTAATTTCGAGATTTTATTATCTATTTTCACCACCTTCCCCTCTCATATGTCTTACCCTTTCTCTCTCTCCTAAGATACCTATAATTGACATATCTTTCCGTGAAAACAACACCTACTAAAAGATATAGGATGCAAGCATCAACGAAAAAAAAGTAATGCCTTGTGATTGCTGCTCATATTTTATTTTGGTAACCACCACATAAGTGTGAAAAGGACAATTAGCCAACCCTCCTTTGCATTCTATATTTATGTTTATTATACTATTACCCATTCTTTTGTATTATATCATAACAAAGCCATAATTTATTTATTATGTTCCATTTGTTATAATAGCATATAGACCCACCAGGCCCCTCCAAAACAAATCTACGTTTTTTAATGTTAATTTGGAATTTTGGACCCATATATCCACTAAAATCATGATCCATCTACTCATGATCATGTACACCGAAATTATTTCTTTGTATTACTTTTTTGTTTGGTCCTTCTTTTTCTGGCATTATTTTTTATCCTTCTCTCTCCATAAAGAAATATTTCATATACTTTTGAATTTAACAAGAACTTTCGCTTTCTGGCCTTTTGTGGAACCACATAATTTCGTGTAGGGAACCTTTATTTCTCACTCTCCTTTGTTTTTTCTTTATTATGTGCGGTGGCCACTTTAACCATTTCGATTTCTAAAAAGTCAAAAAGAAAAATTGGATATATCCCTTCTTTTTCTAAAAATGAAATAAAATTCATAAAAACCCATTTTCTTTCTTTCTATCTATCTTTCTACATTAATTCACTGATTACATTCTTTTCTTTTCCAGTTTTACCCTAAAAAGTACTACATCCTATACGATGAAATATGAATTGTCCTTTTTATTCACGTACGCTTATTTATTTTATTTATTACACTACAGTACATGGGTCAGTGAGTTCTGAAGAGAAATAAGGGCAATGGACCAATATCACAAGGTTCGTCAGGGGAAAGGGAATCCCACTTAAGTTCTGAATTTTTTTTCCTCTCTTGTCGCCATATAGAATGGTAGTGTAGTATAGCACCCTTTACATTGGCCAAAACAAAAAACAGCATATGCTTCATTTATGAGAGAGGGTGGGCGTTTTCTGTTGGGTGGGATTCGATTAGATTTAGGGGTCGTTTTTTTCATTATTCGTAAGGCACCTGCTTCTTGTGATTGTCTCAGACAAAGACCATTTGAAAAGGGCCATTATTGACGTTATGGATTGGAAAAACGAATATGTACTTCAAATTTGTGTATATTACTTTACCCATAGCCTACCCATTATCCGTAATTGATTGTTGTGCAAGTAGTAGTAGACCCTTGACCCTAATTAAAATAAATTAACTCCATTTGTAACTCATTATGGGAGCTAGGATTTTTACTCTTTTTCTCCTAATAATTTAAGGGTTTAGTCTCAGTATATATAGATATGAATACTGATGTATTTAATTTTATATAAAACTTTACTTATTTGATGAGTAAATAGTTTATGTATTAATAACATAACAATACTTTATGTTATCGGTTAAAAAAATTTACACTATATGTATGATTTTAAAAATAATTATTATAAAACTTAATAAATTTTTTGGTGTGCATAACTCATATTGTATGGACTTACAGAGAGGCTGGAGCAAATTCGGTTTGCATAATCAATAATCGTTTTACTCTCCAAGACGTAAGCATGCTTGTCAAATCTTGTATTGATGTGTGTTAAATCTCGTTAAATCTTGTGTTCAAGTATGTATGTTGATGGGTTTGAAAATTCTGGTTATTTTTTCTAACACTTGTCATAAGTAACTAGTTATGATATTAAATAACAGTGTAAAAATTATTTACATTAACTACTATAGTTTGAGAATGCCCATAAAAGAAAATTGAAAAAAAAAAGTAAAAAAAAGGCTTGAGCTAGGTATATACTTCCTCTGCTTTGGAATATATAGCCTTTAAGATTTTTGCACAAACATTAAGGAGAGCAATTAATTTGTTGAATTTTAAAGAAAACATTAAGTAATTTTCTAATATGTTCTTTTGTATCTTTAATTAATGATTTATTTATTCTTTTTATATATTACTTTCACTGAGTATTTATTAAGGATATTCTTAAAAAAATATTTAATGTAGCAATATTAGTTTTGTAAAATAACTATATTTTAAAACAATTTTTTTTCTCTAAAACATGGTATATTCTCGAACAGGGAGAGTTGTAGCAAATAAAGAGGTGAAGCCCACATGGCATTGTTTATAGGCACAGAAAATGAAGAGAGTACACAGTAACACGTGGGGTATAGTGTCCCCAGCATGCAGCAACTAGAGCCATATATTTACGTGCACATTTTTGCAAACAGATGGGGTGCATTTGTGATGACAATTAATACTAGTGTACCAAGATGGATGGGGATGGGGATGGGGATGGGTCTTGGTTGGGCAAAATTTCGATCCATAAAGGGGGGTGGGGTGAGGGGGCCCCGTCTGGCTGCAGGGGCAGTGGTACGGTGGTAATGTCCCTTGGTTGTTGCCTTTTGCACTGTAATCCTGTGATGGTTTTCAAAACTTCATCAATCATTACGCTATTGTTTTGCCAACGCCTGGTGGTGGCCTCTTGGTTTTGCTCTTTTTCGCATATTGTGTGTGTGACAGTAAGTTTCAGGTATCTTTTGCGTGAAAAACACCACTACTATCTTGGATTTTTTTTCCTCCTTCTGGTCCTGCTGCCTTTGTGTGTGTTCGTGCGTCCATTGTGTTTTTGTTTTTTTATGAATCAAAGTTATAATTAAAAATTTACAACATTTATATATCTTATTCAATCAGCTGAATTAAATTCATTTGGTTGCTGCGTCCATTGTTTAATGTGCATGGTGCTGCTGCGATTAATTTCGAGTGCAAAAAATGAACTTCAATATCTAATCCACTCATATATTATAAATTGAAATACGCAGTTTGGAGAATGATAGTAACATATTTGAACTGGGGTCCCCTAATAATATAAAAGCAATTCATTTTTCCTGGTAAAATGAAAGTAATACAGAATTGCTTATGATTTATATTGTTTTTCTACGTGATTTTTGGTTCCAATTAACCAGGGTTCTATATATATTGTGTATTCAAAGTTCAAACGTACCATGATACTTCCACTCTCCCTACTCTCCATTAGGAACTCCCTATATAGGGCATTAATTTTCAACATTCTTTCTTCTCTCATTAGGAACTGTACTTCACAAGAAATTACATGCCCTAAGATCTCTAAGTGTATGTTTGGTTCCTCACCCGCTATTCATGTTTAGTGCAAAATAACATCAAACTCAACACAAAAGCAACTATTGGTTGTCTTGGACATTAACATCCAACAATGCCTAAGTGTTTCAAAACACATCAATGTGTCCTAGTTCAGCCAATTGTTATGTCACATATAATTGAAACTACCAAGTTATAAAGCAGAAATCATAAAACTTTGATGTTATGTAGGCATTGGTCAATATTTTCATCTCAATTATTTCAAACTACTCCCCCTTTTATCTTCATATCTAAATTATTATTATTTTATAAATTATCAATAATTAAAAATAATCTTATATAATATAAATTTAAAATTTATTTTATACAATAAAAAGTAATTGATTATTATAATATTTAATTATAAAAAAAAATTCATATAAAAAAATTCTTTGTTGTAGTATTTAATTATACATAAATAATCATTTATCCTATATATTTACGTACTAAAGCATCGGAGGAGAAATCCATTGGGGGAAACATATTAATCAGTGGAAATTTTGCAATGTCACAAGAGATCAAAGGGCTAGCTTGTAAAAAAGTGTCCTTTTTAATTCAGGTGGGGTTCTACCCGGAGTAAAAAAGGATAAGTTAAGGGAAAAAATTATTGTTGAATGAATAAAATAAAAACATTTATTCACATGATCGTAAAAGAAAAAGTATAAACAAAGGGATAAATTAAATTAAAAAATATAGATTAAATTAATCCACAGATCTTGAATTATTTGACAACTTTTGGTTAGTTTCTTGATTTTTTTTTCAAATGAGTTTTTGAACTTGTATTTATTTTTAATTGGGTAATTTTGTCTGACTATCGTTACAGAAAATTAATTGTCTAAATAAGTTGTGTCAGTTTGTATTAAAATAAATAGGTTTATTTGAATGAATAAAATAAAAATATTTATTTAGATGAGTAAAAGAAAAATAAAAATAAATAAATAAATTGTAGGTTAATTAATTTGTACGTCTCCAAAGTATTATTTGACAATTTTTATTTAGATTTTTGAACTATTTTTTTAATTGAATTTTTGAACTTGTATATATTTATATTTCTAATTGGATCATTTCGTCCTATTTTCATTGCGAAAAATTAACTGCCAGCCATGTGAGTTTGCACTAAGGTTGTTGTAGAATGAAACCTAAGGAGGTTTAAGAAAAAAAAATATATGGATTGAGTTGATATATAGAATGAGAATATTGGTTGAAGAACCTAATTGAAAATATTAAGTTCAAAACTTATAGAGATAAGAATATATAAAAATGTGAGAATAATGACTTGGAGGTGAGAATACTAATTAAGTGTAAACTTGTAGAGATGATAATATCAACTTTAGAGACTAATTCAGTGTTTATGATTAATTTTTCATAATCCAGTTGGTGAAGATGTTCCGAACTAGTTTAGGGGCATGACTACTTCGAAGCCAAGCCATGAGTAATACACTAATATCCTAATCAAAACAAAATAGAAAACATGTATTGACGGATGTAGAGGGGGCAGGCAGGATATATATATATATATATATATATATATATATATATATATATATATATATATATATATATATATATATATATATATATATATATATATATATATATATATATATATAAATTGTATAAAATTTATTTTATAATATAAAATAATGATGATTAAGATTAGATACCGTAAAATTATAAAAAATTAGTTTGTTTATTGTTATTATGATAATGACTAAAATAATAACTAGTTTAAAATTATATAAATTAATTATGTGTTTGTTGTTATTATGATTATGGTTAAAATTATTATTATCATTTAAAATAAATAAAAATAATTTAAATTTTATGAGTAAAAAATAATAAATATTTTTTAAAAATATTACATATTATAAGTTAGACATTTAAAAAATTACAAAAGAAAAGAAATCTTCTCTTTTAATAAATTTCAGGATCCGTCCCAAACAACATGCAAGTAAAAAATATGGCATTGTAGATTTGTAACAGTTACGCCAAAATACACAAGAAAAAGTTAATGAGAACTTATAACGACATTCTTCTATTCCTTTTGTAGGAATTCCTCCCAAGAGAATATAATCTGTCATGCAAATGCCAACACTTTTGGGACGAGTTGAACTTTTCAAAAAAAATTCCAAAGATGACAACAATTTGATTTTTTGAAATAACCGAAGACTGAAATGTGTTGATATGGGTTTGCACACCAACTTCCTTCCCATTCCCATTTAAGATTATTGCACATTTAATAAAAATAAAAATTATTATATTTAGACTAAAATGATATTATTTAATATTTTAATTTTTGATACTTACACTATTAATAATGGATATTTTCTCTGGTGTTAAATATAAGAAAAAGATACAATTTTCTTCATCTTTAATATAAGAAAAATTCAATCAACTCTACCTTATTTAATGTTACTATTTTTAAAATATTTTTCATTTAATTAATGTGTTAATTTTATTGGTTTTTTTTTAATTCTTAATATCATATTCTAATGAAAGATAGGTTAAAAAATGTTTTCTAATTAAAATTGATGTAGTTAAATGTAATTAACTAACCTTTTTAATTTTCGTGACATTTTTTTTTATATCGTAGTCTCTTTGGTCTCAAATATAAAAAAAAAAAATTCTTGATATCAAATATTAGAAAATTTTAATTAACTTATAATCTCTAAAATATCCTTCATTTAATTGGGTGTTAGCTTTAATAATTCTTTTTTATTTTCTTGATATCAAATTCTAACGAAGGATAAATTGAATATAAAATTACTTTTTAATTGAAATTGATATAATTAAATATGATAAATTAACTTTTTTAATTAGTATGTCATGTTTTTTTAGTCTTATATTTAAGACATGAAAGAGTATTTGAAATCGAAGAGAGTATAAAATAAGAATATATATATATATATATATATATATATATATATATATGAAAAAAATACATTTATTGGACTTTAAAATTTTAAAACATCAAATGTTTTGAAAAAATATATAAAGTTAAAACATTAAAAAATATGAGAATAAGGTAGGAAATGAATAAATAAATAAATAATCTCTGTCTTGATCCTTCCTCATTGATATGAATTGAAATTACGTCACTTGAAAAAATTAATTAGTTTAATTAATCATATATGTGAATTATTTGTATTATATTTTAAAATTATATTTTTCTTATCTCTTTATTTAATTAATTATTTTAATTTAAAAAATAATTTAAGAACATATAAGAAAAAAATAATTAGTGCATTTAAAAATTAAAAAATGATTTTATAGAAAAAACAAACAAATTTTTAAAATAATCCTATAATTAAAGACGAATTAAGTAACTAGTACTCCGTCGTAATAGATTCCAAGATCATTTGCCTTCATCCCAAAGTCCCCAAATCTGCTAGTAACGCATTTCAGTGTAGTATTTCAAGACCATTTGCCTTCATTTATTTCCTTTCTGTCCTATTTTTGTCATAAAACTGTACTTTGAGTATAGTTAAGTTTTTCACAACTCTCATAGTAGACTTGAGGAAAAATATAAAACTGAAAGTATTTTTTTAATTATGAGAATTAATTTAGTCTTGGTATTTATCTTCTTTTACTTAACGCCTTTAAATTTCTTATTTTTTATAAGAAAATTGCATAAATAGATCATTGATTAAATTATTTTAAACATTCTTCTACTCAAAGCTCACAAACCAAAACATGATTTTACCCACAATATAAAATCTCAAGTTTTTCCTTTCTTCAATTTCTAATCTCAGTGTGTCAAAAAATATTCTAATCTCAATTAGATCTTTTAAATTTTATTAAAAATTCAATAAGTTTCTTACAGGGAAACTTTTAAAATCATTTCATACATCCCAAATTCATTATAAACCCTCAAACAATTGGATAAAAGATAGTAATTTAAAGATTTTAAGTAACAAATTTAATGGCAGATCAAATTTCGATCGCTTAATTTTAAAATAAAGGAACTTAATTAGTTATAAGGAAAAACTTAAGAGAGTAAAACCATATATATATATATATATATATATACTCTAAATTAAATAAAAATGTAATTAAACCTACTTTTAATGAAGTGTCCACTTATATATCACAAAATCTTAATTTCCTAATAACTCAGATTTCAAATTGAAGAATTCTATGAATTGTTTCATCCAATAATATGATATAAAATGTTCTATTTTATAACTTAAAATCATGGATACTTTTAAAAATAATGGTATAGAAATGATTGAGTAGGAGGATATCTTGCTTGAATAATGGCTAATATAACAAAGAACGCAAGAAAGAAATTAACTTGCAATACCATATACTCATTAATTTATATAAATCATTTGTGGAGATTACTGATTAATTTATATATGTAATTTGAAGAAATTAATTCAAATCTTTAATCAGCTTAGCTGTCATCACAATCATTATTGATGATGTATATACGTACTCTTCTCTCCTGCCCTAGAAGCAACACCTAAAGAACTTTATTTTACTACGAAGTGTGAGTGCTTCAATTTCATTCTACTTTTGATTAAATATATGTATTTATCCTGTTCGCTCTAATTTATATGAGAATGTCTATTTGTCATGATATATCTAATACTACTATTTAATTCTCCTAAAGAAAAATACTACTATCTATGGGAGCTAATGAATTAGTGGACCTAACTGACGCTGCAAAAACGGCTAGCCACAACATCGTTTACTTTCAAGACCGGAGCGAAGAAAAATGCGCCTCCCATTATTATACCAATTTTATAAGAAAGATTCTTCTGATACCATGTTAATATTAAAATATGAGAAATCTAATTCAATTCTTTAAAAAATAAGGATTATTTTTTATTTATATATTATCTAAATATGAGTGGTTTTATTTTTAGACGAAGTAAGATTTGGATATTTTTTAATACTAAAGTCTATTATTAAAATTGACAGGATTATGTTGTTAATATTTTTTTTACTTTTATATCTTCTTTCATAATAAATATTTTTTTATTTAGTTTGTTAATAAATGTTTTAAAGATACTAATTAGTAAAATTCTTTTATTATTAATATGATTGATAGACGTGAGAAGTTATTACTATTGAGTTAATTAATTTTTAAACTAAAATTATGTATTAAATAATTAAATTAATTTTTAAAATTAAATTTTAGTATTTTTTTTACTGATTTTAGCATTTTCATATAAGTTAAAAATCGGTGCAAGAGAATAATTTTTTATTTAATATTCCTACTCTTTAAATTAAAAATATTAATTTATGAACAATCTTATAGTTTAAAAGCATTCTTTTTTCTCAATTTTATCGAAACATCTTTTAATGAAGTCAAAATTATGACAAATCACTAGATACTAAAGTGAACAACATTTTCCATAAAAAAATGTGAACACTTCAAATGCAATGATCTTAACAATAGTAGACTTGAGGTTGAAAGCATAAATAAATATATTCATTTTTGTTCCTGTGATGCAAAATTTTAAATAGGTGAGACTTAATTTAATAGACATGTTTTTTGAGGGTCTCAAAATATGTTAATATGAAAATATAAGATTGATCTGGGGTGAAAAAAGAAAATGGAAATAAAAAGTAACGGATTCGGGTCTTCTAAAAAAAATTAATAATATTAATAATTAACATTTATTAAAAAAATGTTAATGTAACGTACCATGAACATTTCTGTTCTAAATAATTAAGATGATGGTGGCGTACAATCAGATGAGAGGGCGATGGACTATATATATTTATTATTCAACCATAAGGTATGTGACGGGTCGTTATTATTGGACTTTAATTAATAGAGGATAAGATGCTGATATGGGATCCAATGGTGTATGCTAAACTGGAATTGAGAAATTTCAGCAATTAATGATTTAATTCTTTTGACATATTCTCTTAAACACAATTTTAATATTAATTACTATCATTTTATTTTTTTTCTTTTTATGTGTCTTTTATAATAAAGTTTTATGCAGAAATTAATAAATATAATAATTTCTTTATCTTAATAAAATAATTATGAGATTTTTTATTTTATCGTTTTATATTTTTAGTTCACAATAAATACATAAATATAAATTAATTAAATATTAGGTGGAAAGTAAGAGAGTAGTTAACATAAAAATAAATAACATTATCTTAAACTTTGAAAATGATATATCAATAAAAACAAAAATCTTTCAAAAATTCGACAATTAAAAAGAAATGAAAGAAAATAAAATTTATGTAGATGATATATCTTGTGTGATAAATTTTATTTATAATTTTAATAAATTTTAAATAATAAAAAATATGTTAAAAAGTTTTAAAACTTGAAAAAATCTTATAGTAAACTACTTCGTCTAAAAAAAAAACAAAAGCGAAGTTTATGTATTCAAATGGTCCTATTTTATTTTGTCGAGGAAAATGAAATTACTTGAATTAATTTATATTTTAAAGAAAGAGGCCCCTCAATTATGGAATATGATGTATTAGTTTATGACGAATAATACTCATTTCACACTAACAGGTATATATGGTGCACTGCTCTGAGTGACTCATATCTCTTCTAAACATTTCCAAGAGGTTTATAGTATGTTCTAGTGCGTCAGTCTTCTTATTATTGTTGTCGTTTTCTTACGTTGTTAGTTTAGGGTAATTAATTTTTTATCTCTTTTTACCGTGTCTTCTACAATAAGTACTCAAATTTATATCTATCCAATTTAGTATCTGACGCATTAGTAGTTAATAATGTAAAAAGTTTGCATTAATCTTTAGAGGGAAAAGATTGCTCAAATTTCCTAAATTTTATTCATTTTACAATTAACGTGCTATATATATGTGTGTGTGCTAGTTACAACTTACACGGTATATACTTATATGATACAATATACATGCAATTGGTAATAGGAGTTCTCAAGATAGACCTGTTCTGTACTCTCGATAACCTGTTGCAGTCCGAAGCTACCTTTGACAAATTTATATTTAAGAGATTATATTTGATATATTTTGAGAATAAATTTAGATTATACTTTGGATAATCTCAATCTAGTTGACATATAACTCTCTTTTTTCTAAAAAGCGACATATTAACTCTTTTAAAAAGTATAAATTTTGAATGATTTTGTATTTATAATATAACTTCTTTACTCAGGCATTTATATAGTATAATATTATATTTATCTATATACTATTTGTTTTAAAATTATTTTTCTTAAAATATATACCTTAAATGAATATTTTTTAATTTTATGATTTAATTATGTATATTATTAAAACTAATATATTATGTCAACAAATCAAATCAAGTTGATTTAATCGGTCCTATATATTCCAAATTTAAAATTTGGCTTTAAATTCAAATAAATATATAACTCTTTCAAATTTTTGAATTCAACAGAAATATAAATAAACTCGTCTCAAGTCCTCTCACAAACACTTCTACTTGTTAATTGCTTTTACAGCTTTTTTCTTTAGAATACGATTTTTTTTATCGGAGATAATTATGTTCTTGAACTGAATATGATTATTTTAGATAAAATTTTATTTTGAAGTATTTAAAGTAATTACATATTTATTAAAACTTAATTTTGAGATTTTTAATTAAATTAAAATAATTTCATATCAATTAATTCATATTTTGTTAGTTGTATAATTTATCATATGCATGTCATTACTTCCCTATTTTAAACTGTTAACAATGTTATGGAACGAAATCTGTACTTCCTCATATCTAAAAATTTCTTGGAATTCGGAGGAAAGCAATTTAACAAAAACTAGGGTAGGGTTTTTGTGACGGTAGTGGTCGGTCCTATTTTCAAGCAACAACAGAAGTTAATTGGGGCATTTATGGACTGAACAAAATGCTAACGTATTTGTTGTTTATATGTTCCCTAAAGGAATGCATTGAAGCCGTTGCAATTTGGGCAAATTTACGTAAGGGGGTTCATTTTACAAAGTATTTACGGGATGGGGTCTGTTTCAAAACAAATAACGGAGGGGGTTTGTTTTGTGGAGGAAACCGCCATTGCCACTGGCGGCATGGCTCAACCCGCCATTGCCAGTGGCGGCAAAGGAGGAGAGAAGGGTGTATTGCCAGTAGCAGTGGCGAGATATGGCCACGTAGGATGGAGAGAGGAGGGTGTCGCCAATGGGAACGGCGACACACCCAGCTGATGGAGAGAGGAGGGTGTCGCCAATGGGAACGGCGACACACCCAGCTGAAGCCGCCAGTCGGACTGGCGATATGGCCCACGTAGCCTGGGTCTCGTCCACAGGACTGGCGAGACACTCCCACCCCATTTCAGCTTTTCCTTTTCGTTTTGGCGGGACAAAGCTGTATTTTATCAGCTAGGGCACAGCTAGGGCACTGTTAGGACACGTTATTTTATCAATTCTAGGCCATTGTTAGGGCAGATTTTTGCTTCAGAAGGATGCAGTAATAGCAGGTCTAGGCATGTGGAGGTAACATGTATTCAGAAGCATGCAATAGCAGCAGGTGTAGGAGGTGACATGCGCTTTAATGGCGTGTAACGTTCCATGTGTAGCTTCAGTTTGTGTAAATTTTCTTTAAATAGAGTAAACTTCCAACGACACTTAACATTCAAAAATTTAACATTGAAGAGAGTATCAGTGTGGAAGAGGAAGAAAAAGTTTCATTTGAAGAGAGTATTTTGAAGTTTGCTGCTTCTATATAGTAAGGATGCTTTATATTTATTTAAATAAAGTCTTCTTTTCTTTTATTTCCTTTTGTAACAAATATTATGATTAGAATCAAATTTGAAACTTAAATTTAAGTGTATTAATTTTGTAAATTAGACGTTAAATTTAAAAATTATTAGTAATAATTATTTGTAAGCCTTTCCTTTCAAAATCGGACGTGAAGGTTTCCTTTCATCCGGCTCAAGTAGTTATACCAAATAAAAAAAACAAAGGGTTTTCACTTTCAAAATCTATAAAAAAAACTCTAATCTAAAAGAAAAAGGTTTACTCTTTACTCAAGTTCTCAATAAATACCAATCAACATTTCATTGACATATTTTTTTTTTATTTTCTTAATTATTTATCCAATTCTCAATTAAGGCAGAAATGAAATGAAAAGTAAAGTTCTTGAGTAGTCTACTCCCCTTTGAATGCGGAATCTTCAAAAATTGATTAATTAAATTAATTAAATAAAAGAGTATCCCGAAATTCATAAGAGATTTATTTGTCTATGTATCATTCCATTCGATCTTTTTGTTAATGGATTTTGGGTCTGAAATATTATTTGACATATAATTTAATTTAAGACAAAAACTAATTAGATGTTATTTCTTAAGTATTTTGTGGTTTGTTTTGAGTAGGAAGTTTCATTTTACTTGTAATAAAATTTAGTATAAGTTAAAAAAAAGAAATTGGATTTGTAATTATAAAAACAATAAGACAAATATTACCAATTTTAAAAGTCCCGTCATTTAAATTTATTAGCATAAAAACTAGCATGAGAATAACAATTTTTTGGTTACTATATTTATTAGTAATTTATTGATTTTTAATAATGTTAAAAGAACTTTACTTGGATTCATAGATTATTTTATACTTTATGGTAAATAAGAAAAAATATTGAGACAACAAAGTAGCACTAGATGAGGTCTAATACTTCTTCACTTTTCGAAAAATAATAGGTGAATATTCTATGTGTCCAAGCGATCACTAGTGCCAAAAATTAAAAAAAATTAGTTGAATTAATTCTTTAACACTCACTAATTTTCTATGTCTTTGTTTTTATGGCATATATAATATTAGTTATTATACTTTAATTGTATATAGTTTTATCTGTTTGTCTCACTAAGTTTCAAATTAGTTGTTCACCGAGTATTTTTTTTTTTGCCTTTCATAGGAAGTTCATACGTGGTGCATATAGTTAATTAACCATTGAGACTATTGAATGGAGATGGAGAACAATTAGGCCTTATTTGTCTCTCCTCCAGTCCTTTATATAGAGAGTATACTTTCCTACTAATTTTGTCATATATATATATATATATATATATATATATATATATGATATATCCTTCATTATGGAACATATCTCATTTGAGTTAATTAGTACTGAAAAATGGCTTCGAAGATACAAATATTACCAGTCGTAGGCGTGGTGGCCATGTTCTGTCTGAAATAATTTTAAGTGTAATCCTTTCATTTATAACCCTTCCATTTTGTGTAGTTTAAGTTTAATAGAGGAAGCAAATAAATATTTAATATTTGTATCATCGACAGAATATTTAATTGAAGTAATAATTTTATTTGTTAGACTAAAATTTTAAGGTATAGTTTAAGTGAATTAATTTTTTTAATTAGAATTTTTATTATAAAATTAGTATGAGTAATTATTTATTTTAACAAAGACTATTGTTATGATTAATTA